>NC_081183.1:47707772-47862213 GCF_029867415.1 Vicia villosa | reverse complement strand
AGACCTCTGATAATGTACCTAACTGTGTTAGAAGACTCAATGGGGGTGTACTAGGACAACATGACGAATCCGGCCGAAAGGAGCACGCAATCTACTATCTTAGCAAAAAGTTTACCGATTGTGAAACAAGATACTCACTACTCGAAAAAACTTGTTGTGCCTTAGCTTGGGCGGCTCGCCGACTAAGACAGTACATGCTAAATCACACCACTTTCCTAATCTCCAAGTGGATCACATCAAATACGTGTTCGAAAAACCTGCTCTCTCTGGAAGAATAGCGAGATGGCAAATGATCTTAACAGAATATGACATTCAATACACTTCACAAAAAGCAATCAAAGGAAGTGTGGTAGCTGATCATCTGGCTCATCAAGCAGTGGATGATTATCAAGCATTGAACTTTGACTTCCCAGACGAAGACATTATGCTAGTCAATGACTACAAACAACCAGGACCAGAAGAAGGACCCGAGCCAGGATCCCGGTGGACTATGGTTTTTGACGGAGCTTCTAATACACTTGGCAATGGCATTGGAGCTGTGATCATTTCCCCCGCAGGAGGTCATACACCATTCACTGCCAGGTTATGCTTCAATTGCACTAACAATATAGCCGAATACGAAGCCTGTATTCTGGGTCTCAAAGCTGCAATCGATCTAAGAATCAAATTCCTGGAAGTCTACGGAGACTCGGCCTTGGTAATCTACCAAGTCAAAGGGGAATGGGACACGAAGCACCCGAATCTAATTCCTTACAAAGAATATGTGCTGAGTTTGATTCTTTACTTCGAAGAAATCACTTTCGAACACATCCCACGCGAGGAAAATCAACTAGCAATGCTTTAGCTACCATGTCATCTATGTTCAAAGTCAGGTGGGACAACGAGGCGCCTATTATCACCATTTACAGGCAAGATGAACCATCATATTGCAATGAGATCAATACCGAAGGAACCGAGGAAAAACCATGGTTCCATGAAGTAAAAAGATATCTCGAAGCTCAGGAGTACCCTGAAAGGGCATCCATTAACGACGGAAAGTTTCTAAGGAGATTTGCTGCCAAATTCTTTCTAAGCAATGGAACCCTATACAAACGCAACCATGACTCGACTTTACTTCGCTGTGTAAACAAGAAGGAAGCAGAACAAATCATGGAAGAAATACACAACGGTACCTTCGGTACTCATTCCAGTGGACATACAATGGCTAAAAAGATCCTGAGAGCAGGTTATTACTGGTCTACCATGGAAACAGACTGCCATCATCACTCCCGAACATGTCACAAATGCCAGATATACGCTGACAAAGTACATGTACCTCCAGTTCCATTAAGCGTCCTGACGGCTCCTTGGCCTTTTGCAATGTGGGGTATTGATATGATTGGAGAAATCAAACCTACTGCCTCCAACGGACATCGCTTTATCCTGGTCGCTATTGACTACTTCACAAAGTGGGTAGAAGCAGCTTCATTTGCTTCTGTCACCAAGAATGTGGTGGCCCGATTCATCAAATACAATCTCATTTGTCGGTACGACATCCCTGAACGGATTATCACGGACAATGGCACAAATCTAAACAACAGAATGATTACTGAACTTTGCACACAGTTCAAGGTCAAACATCATAATTCTTCTCCATATCGACCAAAGATGAACGGCGCGGTGGAAGCTGCCAACAAGAACATCAAGAAAATCATACAAAAAATGACAGTAACTTACAAAGACTGGCATGAGATGTTACCTTTTGCTCTTCATGGTTATCGCACATCTGCGCGTACTTCAACATGGGCAACTCCATTCTCCTTAGTCTATGGTATGGAGGCAGTTCTTCCAATTGAAATTCAGATTCCTTCCCTAAGGATTATGAAAGAAGCCAATCTAGACGAAGACGATTGGATTCAAACACGGTTGGACCAGATAAACTTGATTGATGAGAAAAGGCTCGCAGCTATTTGTCATGGTCAGCTATACCAAAAGCGTATGATCAAAGCCTTCAACAAAAAAGTCAAAAGTCAAGCATACCAAACTGGTGGCTTGGTTGTCAAACGCATCATCTTACCACAAGGTGATCCCAGAGGCAAATGGACTCCCACCTACGAGGGACCATTCATAATCAAGAAAATATTCTCCGGCGGCGCCATGTTGCTTACCACCATGGATGGTGAGGATTTCCCACATCCTGTGAATGCTGACATAGTCAAAAAATACTTCTCTTAAAAAGAAAAAAAAACAGCTCGCTAAGTTGAAAACCTGAAAGGGCAACTTAGGCAAAAAATGAGCGTCTCGGTGGATTGAAAACCCGAAAGGGCGGTCCAGGCAAAAATTAGAGACTAAACAAATACTATCCCGGTAGGCTGAAAACCTGAAAGGGCAGCCTAGGCAAAAGTTAGGGAATGAAGCATACAACTGTGTTCCGTTCAGCTGCCTACTCACCATCAAGATTCAACACCTCAAAGACACCGATCAGTCCAATCACTTTCTTCCAACAAGTGAGGGATGAGATGCTCGAAGACAGATTGGCAATAGCAGAGTTGAAACTTGACTGGATCGTTTTCACATAGCTATTTATCTTCATAAATATTTTCCAAAACTTTCTGACAATTTCCTACTTCTAGGATTGTTGTCTCCCTGTGCTAACCAGGCTATCATGGCTCTTTTTCAAAAAATCAATGCAGCTTAGGCTCAAAAATCACCATTTTCACTTTTTCTGTTTAAATACGTAAACGTCCCAATGATAATTTTGAATGAGCATGTGCATTTGAATATGATTGATGTTTACCAGGAAAAACAGGAATAGCATTCAGGAAATGTCCCAATTATCTGGACATCATCCCATCAGAAGAAAATCCCCAAGAGAAACGCATTTCTCAGCAAAGTCCTCAAAAAGATTTTCTCTTCAAAAGAAGTCTTATTCCCCAGCAGGGTTGTTCCAGATTACTATCTTCAGAAGGTGTGATCCCCGCACCCGGACTTGGTCAGATAGTGCATCGGAGGATTATGCATCTTCCTCATTCCCATTTGAAAGGGCATCAGAACTTCCAGCTACCTTTCACTCTCGAGAGATATTCAAAGATCCTTCAACAAGATACCAGGATTCTCAAAGAATTTCCCCAGCCAAGGGTACTCAAACAAGACAAAAGATCATCAACGATCACAATATAGTCATATCCAGATGACTGGCGGAAATTTATTTTCCCAAATAGAAGCTCGACACGCATCATATTCATACATCACATTCATACATCACATATTCACATTCATACATCATGCATCATGCGCATATTCATACGCATATTCATACACAACATAACCTGCATATTTCTCTGGGAATATCTCACATTTACATGCATCATAAACATTGCATATCACTAACTTGATTTTTCAGGTAGACGGATATCTTCAACAAAGATGTTCTCAATCACATGCAGTGTTCACCTGAATTCCATGAACAGTTCTCTCAGATATAATCAAGCCGAAGATTCATTCTGATCACTTACCAACTCAAAAATAGACATCACAGATCTAAAGCGATACCTCAGACGGTTCCAGAACGATCTAATATTGCAGATCTAAAGCGATACCTCAGACGGTTCCAGAACGATCTAACGTTGCAGATCTAAAGCGATACCTCAGACGGTTCCAAAACGATCTAACGTTGCAGATCTAAAGCGATACCTCAGACGGTTCCAAAACGATCTAACATTGCAGATCTAAAGCGATACCTCAAACGGTTCCACAATGATCAACTTTCAAAATCTAAAGCAGAAAAAAAAACTTTGGACAAGTTCCGTAGCAATCATCCTCCAAGGCTTAAAGCGGTAACCTTGGACGGTTCCGAAATAGTCAACACAAAGACTTTCAAATCCTTCATCAAGATATAATCAATGGATTCATTCTGATGAACAAACCATCAACCCATTTACCAGGTGGCATCTAAAAGCCCATCTCAGGTAATGTGTCAATCTGCCAACAACATTTCGCAGACGACATTCAAATGCAACTTCCAACATCTCTTCTGATCAAGGTAAGTGCAAATTTTCAGGGCATCTAAATATTCAATCATCTTCTACCTTCAGATTTCAGACAATCTCTTCAGGTTTAAGAAGATTGAATAGGGGCAACTGTTATACCCCAAAATTTGCCCACATATTTTTCAAGAAAACTCCAATCTGAAAATTAAGAGTCTCATATAATCATGGATTTTTATTTCAACAAATATCCTGACATATGAAATACTTAGTTTTTAGAATTTTTCTTATATAGTAATTTTGCTTGCGGTTGAATTTATTCTTACGCTAACGCCAAATACTGTTTGTTAGAACAAGATTTGTTCTTATCAATTATCTTAGTTTTGATGATAACAATAATATGAATTTTGCTTAAGATAATATGGTACTCTAATCCAATGCAATTTCCCTTTCAGGAAATATATATAAAGAGTACGCATAATTCAGCGCTCAGAAGATGTGTCTCAAATGGTTTAGCATGCAACATCAGAACATGGTCTGGCAAGACATCAGAAGATGGTCGAAGCAGAATCAGAACATGGGTCTATGGAAGCATCAGAAGAACATGAGATCAGAAGCACTGAAGATCAGAAGATGGTATCACGCTCAGAAGCACTTCAAGGTCAGAAGATCAGAAGATGCTGTGCACCAAGCTGTTTGACTCTGATGATATTCAAACGTCGTATTCACAAACATCAGATCAGAAGGAAGTACACGTGGCAGACTACGCTGACTGACAAAAGGAACGTTAAAGCTACTAAAGGCTACGTCAGTAGACACAGCGTGAACAAGGCTCGAGGTAGTTGACAAAAGCGTATAACATTAAATGCAAAGCTGTACGGAACACGCAAAGCATTAAATGCATTCAACGGTCATCTTCTCAACGCCTATAAATATGAAGTTCTGATGAGAAGCAAGGTGAACGATTTCGCACCAATACAATTCAAATTAACTTGCTGAAACGCTGTTCAAATCTAAACTCAGAATCTTCATCTTCATCAAAGCTCACTACATTGCTGTTGTAATATCTTAGTGAGATTAAGCTTAAATTGTAAGAGAAATATCACAGTTGTGATTATCGCTTTTAAGAAGCATTTGTAAACTCTTGAATTGATTACATTAAGTTGTAAGGAACTAGAGTGATCAGTTGATCAGTATACTCTAGGAAGTCTTAGCAGTTAGCTGAGCAGGAAGTCTTGGCAGTTGGCTGAGCAGGAAGTCTTGGCAGTTGGCTGAGCAGAAAGTCTTAGGAGTGAACTAAGCCTAGAGTGATCGTGTTGATCAGTAGACTCTAGAAAAGTCTTAGGAGTGAACTAAGCAGTTGTTCCTGGAGTGATCAGGTTGTGATCAGAAGACTCTGGAAGACTTAGTTGCGGCTAAGTGGAAAACCATTGTAATCCGTGCGATTAGTGGATTAAATCCTCAGTTGAGGTAAATCATCTCTGCGGGGGTGGACTGGAGTAGCTTCGTTAACAGCGAACCAGGATAAAAATAATTGTGCATTTTATTTTTATCGCTCAAGATTTTAAGTCACACTTATTCAATCCCCCCCTTTCTAAGTGTTTTTCTATCCTTCAATTGGCATCAGAGCGCCGGTTCTAAGGTGCAAGCACTTAACCGTGTTTAGAAAAGATTCAGGAAGAGAAAAACGCTTCATTTAAAAGATGGTTGATGAAAGTGAAAGGACTATACCTACTCCTGCATCTACATCTGGCTCTGCTGAGCAATACAACGGTAACAATGGTTATACTAGACCGCCGGTATTTGATGGTGAAAACTTTGAATACTGGAAAGATAAACTGGAGAGTTACTTTCTGGGTCTAGATGGTGATCTATGGGATCTTCTGATGGATGGTTACAAACATCCAGTAAATGCCAGAGGCGTGAAGCTGTCAAGGCAAGAAATGAATGATGACCAAAAGAAGCTTTTCAGAAATCATCATAAATGTAGAACTGTTTTGCTGAATGCTATCTCTCATGCTGAGTATGAGAAGATATCTAACAGGGAAACGGCCTATGACATATATGAGTCCTTGAAAATGACTCATGAAGGAAATGCTCAAGTCAAGGAGACAAAAGCTCTTGCATTAATCCAGAAGTATGAAGCCTTCAAGATGGAGGATGATGAAGACATTGAAAAGATGTTTTCGAGATTTCAAACTCTGACTGCTGGATTGAGAGTTCTTGACAAAGGATACACCAAGGCTGATCATGTAAAGAAGATCATCAGAAGCTTACCCAGAAGATGGGGTCCGATGGTGACTGCATTCAAGATTGCGAAGAATCTGAATGAAGTTTCTCTGGAAGAGCTTATCAGTGCCTTGAGAAGCCATGAGATTGAGCTGGACGCAAATGAGCCTCAAAAGAAAGGTAAGTCTATTGCATTAAAATCAAATATCAAGAAATGCACTAACGCTTTTCAGGCTAGAGAAGAAGATCCTGAAGAATCAGAATCTGAAGAAGAAGATGAACTGTCCATGATTTCCAGAAGGCTAAATCAACTCTGGAAGACCAAGCAAAGGAAGTTCAGAGGCTTCAGAAGTTCAAGGAAATTTGAACGTGGAGAATCTTCTGATGAAAGAAGATTTGACAAGAAGAAGGTCATGTGCTATGAATGCAATGAGCCTGGACACTACAAGAATGAATGTCCAAATCTTCAGAAGGAAAGTCCCAAGAAAAAGTTTCATAAGAAGAAAGGTCTTATGGCAACCTGGGATGAGTCAGAAGATGATTCAGAAGATGAGCAGGCCAACTGTGCGCTGATGGCGACAGAAGATGACGGATCAGAATCTACATCAGAATCAGATTCGGAGGAGGTATTTTCTGAACTTACTAGAGATGAGTTAGTTTCCGGTCTAACTGAACTTCTGGAACTCAAGTCTCAGATCAGTCTCAAATACAAAAAGCTGAAAAAGCAATTTGAATTTGAAACAAAGAAGCTTGAGTTGGAGAATTCTGAATTAAAGGAAAAACTTTTAAAATTATCCAATAATGTTGGATCTCCTTCTGATTCAGAAAAATCCACTCCCAGTCTGAACCATATTCTGAAAGAATATGATTTAAGTTTCAGGAAGTTCCTATCTAGAAGTATTGGCAGAAGTCAGCTAGCTTCTATGATATATGCTGTGTCTGGAAACAAAAGAGTTGGCATTGGTTATGAGGGTGAAACCCCATACAAACTTGAACCTGTTGATAAAATGAAAATTACATACAAGCCATTGTATGATCAGTTCAAGTATGGCCACTCACATGATATTAGGCACACTTCACATGCACAAAGTTTTCACATTACACACACTAAGAAGCATGTGACACAACCTAGGAAATATCATGAAACTCACATTAAGAATTATCATGCTGTTCCTCCTATTGCTTACAATGTTAAACCCAAGTTCAATCAGAACTTGAGAAAATCTAACAAGAAAGGACCCAAAAAGATGTGGGTACCTAAGGATAAGATTATTCCTATTGCAGATATCCTTGGCTGCAAGAAGGACAAAGCACAACATGTCATGGTACCTGGACTCTGGATGCTCGCGACACATGACAGGAAGAAGGTCTATGTTCCAAGACCTGGTGCTTAAGTCTGGAGGAGAAGTCAAGTTCGGAGGAGATCAGAAGGGCAAGATAATTGGCTCTGGAACTATAAAATCTGGTAACTCTCCTTCCATCTCTAATGTACTTCTTGTAGAAGGATTAACACATAACCTTTTATCTATCAGTCAATTAAGTGACAATGGTTATGATATAATCTTTAATCAAGAGTCTTGCAAGGCTGTAAATCAGAAGGATGGCTCAATCCTATTTACAGGCAAGAGGAAGAACAACATTTATAAGACAGATCTGCAAGATCTTATGAGTCAGAAGGTGACTTGTCTTATGTCTGTTTCTGAAGAGCAGTGGGTCTGGCACAGGAGATTAGGTCATGCTAGTTTGAGAAAGATCTCTCAAATTAACAAACTGAATCTTGTCAGAGGACTCCCTAATCTGAAATTCCAATCAGATGCTCTTTGTGAAGCATGTCAGAAGGGCAAGTTCTCCAAACCTGCATTCAAGTCTAAGAATGTTGTTTCTACCTCAAGGCCATTAGAACTCTTGCACATTGATCTGTTTGGACCAGTCAAAACAGCATCTGTCAGAGGAAAGAAATATGGATTAGTCATCGTAGATGATTATAGCCGCTGGACATGGGTAAAATTCTTAAAACACAAGGATGAGACTCATTCAGTGTTCTTTGATTTCTGCATTCAGATTCAATCTGAAAAAGAGTGTAAAATCATAAAGGTCAGAAGTGATCATGGTGGTGAATTTGAGAACAAATCCTTTGAAGAATTCTTCAAAGAAAATGGTATTGCCCATGATTTCTCTTGTCCTAGAACTCCACAGCAAAATGGGGTTGTAGAACGAAAGAATAGGACTCTTCAAGAAATGGCCAGAACCATGATCAATGAAACCAATATGGCTAAGCATTTCTGGGCAGAAGCAATAAACACTGCATGTTATATTCAGAATAGAATCTCTATCAGACCTATTCTAAATAAGACTCCCTATGAATTGTGGAAGAATAGAAAGCCCAACATTTCATATTTCCATCCTTTTGGATGTGTATGCTTTATTCTGAACACTAAAGATCATCTTGGTAAGTTTGATTCCAAAGCTCAAAAGTGTTTCCTTCTTGGATATTCTGAACGCTCAAAAGGCTACAGGGTATACAATACTGAAACATTGGTTGTAGAAGAATCAATCAATATCAGGTTTGATGATAAGCTTGGTTCTGAAAAACCAAAGCAAGTTGATAATTTTGCAGGTTGTGATATTGACATATCAGAAGTTGTTGAGCCAAGAAGCAACGCATCAGAAGCAGAGCTCCTCAGAAGCAAAGAATCTGAAGATCAAGTAACAGCTTCTCTGGAGGATCTAAGTATTTCTGAAGAACCATCTGTCAGAAGATCATCCAGACTCATCTCTGGTCATTCAGAAGATGTCATTCTTGGAAAGAAGGATGATCCAATCAGAACAAGAGCATTCCTTAGGAACAATGCAGACTGTCAATTAGGTCTTGTATCTTTGATCGAGCCAACTTCTGTTGATCATGCTCTAGAAGATCCAGACTGGATAATTGCTATGCAAGAAGAACTAAATCAGTTTACAAGGAATGATGTTTGGGATCTTGTTCCTAGACCAGATGGATTCAATATAATTGGTACAAAATGGGTCTTCAGAAACAAGCTTAGTGAGAAAGGTGAAGTGGTAAGGAACAAAGCCAGACTGGTGGCTCAGGGTTATAGTCAGCAAGAAGGGATTGACTACACAGAAACCTTTGCACCAGTGGCCAGGTTAGAGTCTATTCGTCTATTAATTTCTTTTGCCACTCAACATAACATCACTCTCTATCAGATGGATGTTAAGAGTGCCTTCTTAAATGGTTATATAGATGAAGAAGTTTATGTCCATCAACCTCCTGGTTTTGAAGACTCTATGTCTCCTAATCATGTTTTTAAACTTAAGAAATCATTGTATGGATTGAAACAGGCTCCCAGAGCTTGGTATGAACGCTTAAGTTCTTTCCTTCTAGATAATGGTTTCACTAGAGGAAAAGTGGACACTACTCTCTTTTGTAAAACCTTTGAAAAGGATATTTTAATTTGTCAAATATATGTAGATGATATTATTTTTGGAACATCTAATGCTACACTTGGAAAGGAGTTTGCTAAGTCTATGCAGGCTGAGTTTGAAATGAGCATGATGGGAGAACTCAAGTATTTCCTTGGAATACAAATAAATCAAACATCAGAAGGAACGTATGTTCACCAAACCAAGTATGTGAAGGAACTTCTGAAGAAGTTCAATCTTCTAGACTGCAAAGAAGCCAAAACTCCTATGCATCCAACATGCATCCTAGGTAAGGATGAGGTAAGTAAGAAGGTAGATCAGAAGCTATACAGAGGTATGATTGGATCTCTTCTATATCTGACTGCTTCTAGACCTGACATTCTGTTCAGTGTTTGTTTGTGTGCTAGATTCCAATCGGATCCTAGAGAATCTCATTTAACTGCTGTTAAGAGGATTCTAAGGTATCTGAAAGGTACTACTAATGTTGGTTTAGTTTACAGAAAATCTAAAGAATACAACTTAGTAGGATTCTGCGATGCTGATTATGCTGGAGACAGAATTGAAAGAAAAAGTACTTCAGGAAGTTGCCAATTTCTTGGAAGTCACTTAATCTCCTGGTACAGCAAGAAGCAAGCAACCATTGCTCTATCAACCACAGAAGCAGAATATGTCGCAGCTGCTGGTTGTAGTACACAGATGCTCTGGATGAAGAGTCAGTTAGAAGATTATCAGATATTTGAGAGTAACATTCCTATATTCTGTGATAATACTTCTGCTATATGTTTATCTAAGAATCCTATTCTTCATTCAAAAGCTAAACATATTGAGATAAAACATCATTTCATAAGGGACTATGTTCAGAAGGGTGTTATATCTTTAAACTTTGTTGATACAGACCATCAATGGGCTGATATCTTTACAAAACCCCTGGCTGAAGATAGGTTTAAGTTCATTCTGAAGAACATCAGTATGGATTTATGCCCAGAATGAGAAGATGAGAATTTCTCATGTATGAGTATCTTCTGAAATGAATGTGGAAAATTTTTTTTAATCAGAAGTTCTGATTGAATTCGTTTAGAAATTATGATTCGGTTATTACTAACGTTTCATTGTCTAAGTTGATTCAGAACATCTTGTAAAGCAAAACAGCTGTTACGCTTTATCTCGGGATGGTAAACCTGTCGTTACTATTCATGGATAAGCGCGCGTGCAGTTGAAGGGACGCCGACCATAGGTAACTGTGCCAGTCACTTCATTTGTCTTTATTATCTCTCCTCACGTCACGTAACATTAAATGCTTTTCATCATTCGTTTCATTTTATTTTCCTTTAAATACTCTTCAAAATGGTTTTCGGTTTCCTATCTCTTTGTTTTCCTCTTAAAATTTTTTTTTTCTCTCTCTCTCTCTCTCGTTTTTCTTTTCTTCTCTCAAAACCTAGCATTCACCTCAAGCCTGTTGAAGCTCCATGACTCAAAGGCGACAGATCTCTGTGCATCTCGGGATGGCTCTTCTAATACCGCTCAAGTCAGATCCTTCTTTGATGTTGTTATCAACTTTCATCCAAAGACAGAAGACTTTCTTGAGTTGTGGGAAGATATACTCAACTTCTATGTTGAGTTTCTTGACCGATTTGTGTATTTTTTAATTTTTGTAGTCATTTCCTCTTTGGAAATTCTACTTTGTAGTTTTCTTTTCCTTGCTGCTTCTGCTTGTTTTGTATTTGCTAGGAATGTTTTTCATCTTGTTAAACATAGGAACCTTTTGTAATATCTTTTGATTATCAATGAAAAAGTTTCTTTGTGTTTTACATTCCAGTAAATGTTTCTTTTGTCGTTTTATACATCTGAATCTTTTTATATATATACTTTTTGATGTTATGACAAAAAGGGGGAGAAAGATAAATGATAAATGATTTGATTAAATCTATCAGTTGCTGGGTAAAGGCTCCCACACATTCACTAACAAGAACTGCAAGTTCTATATGGTTTAAGTGTTTTGCAGGTACAAAGAAGTGAAGTGAATCTTCAAAGCAAACACTAGAAGCAAAACCATTGAAACTGAAGCAAGCTGAGTGCTGTCAAGCTTCAGAGATCAGAAGCAAGAAAGAAGAATGAATCAGAAGCACTGATAATAGAATTTGAATATCATTGTCTATCCTGTTCTGACAAAATTCTATTTGCCCTGATACACATAATGTTATGGCTCTGATACATTACTTGCTCTGATACATGTTTTTAGCCTAAAATGCTCTGATACATTTGGCTCTGATACATATCATGTATTTGAATATACATTTTATGTTCTAACTCGTTCATGCTGACTTTTGTCGTTTAGTTTTTGTTCTGTAACATTTCAGGATGTAGAGATGCTCAAATGATGCTCTGGTACATTCAACAATGTTCTGATACAAATCTAGCATGAAGTGATGTTAGTAGACATTCAAAGTTCTGAAGCTATCCGAGGGAAGCAGAAATCAGAAGATGTGAATGTTCTAAAAGATCCAGAAATTCAAGTTCTGAAGCTGTCCTGAATGGAAGCAGAAGTCAGAAGCTGTGAATGTTCTGAAGATCAAAGAAATTCAAGTTCTGAAGCTGTCCTGAATGGAAGCAGAAGTCAGAAGCTGTGAATGTTCTGAAGATCAAAGAAATTCAAGTTCTGAAGCTGTCCAATGGAAGCAGAAGTCAGAAGCTATGGATTCTCTGAAGGCAGAAGCTCATATGATCGTCTCTACCGAAATAATCAGGGAAGTCTTTTATTAAAGTTCTTCGAGTATTTATTTCAGGGGGAGATTACTTATCTCAGGGGGAGATTGTTGATCTCAGGGGGAGACATATTCATATGCTTATGCTATAGCTGTGTAATTTGTCTTTTGCCGTCTACTCTTTCTGATCGCAAATTCATATCATTTATATATGTTTTTGTCATCATCAAAAAGGGGGAGATTGTTAGAACAAGATTTGTTCTTATCAATTATCTTAGTTTTGATGATAACAATAATATGAATTTTGCTTAAGATAATATGGTACTCTAATCCAATGCAATTTCCCTTTCAGGAAATATATATAAAGAGTACGCATAATTCAGCGCTCAGAAGATGTGTCTCAAATGGTTTAGCATGCAACATCAGAACATGGTCTGGCAAGACATCAGAAGATGGTCGAAGCAGAATCAGAACATGGGTCTATGGAAGCATCAGAAGAACATGAGATCAGAAGCACTGAAGATCAGAAGATGGTATCACGCTCAGAAGCACTTCAAGGTCAGAAGATCAGAAGATGCTGTGCACCAAGCTGTTTGACTCTGATGATATTCAAACGTCGTATTCACAAACATCAGATCAGAAGGAAGTACACGTGGCAGACTACGCTGACTGACAAAAGGAACGTTAAAGCTACTAAAGGCTACGTCAGTAGACACAGCGTGAACAAGGCTCGAGGTAGTTGACAAAAGCGTATAACATTAAATGCAAAGCTGTACGGAACACGCAAAGCATTAAATGCATTCAACGGTCATCTTCTCAACGCCTATAAATATGAAGTTCTGATGAGAAGCAAGGTGAACGATTTCGCACCAATACAATTCAAATTAACTTGCTGAAACGCTGTTCAAATCTAAACTCAGAATCTTCATCTTCATCAAAGCTCACTACATTGCTGTTGTAATATCTTAGTGAGATTAAGCTTAAATTGTAAGAGAAATATCACAGTTGTGATTATCGCTTTTAAGAAGCATTTGTAAACTCTTGAATTGATTACATTAAGTTGTAAGGAACTAGAGTGATCAGTTGATCAGTATACTCTAGGAAGTCTTAGCAGTTAGCTGAGCAGGAAGTCTTGGCAGTTGGCTGAGCAGGAAGTCTTGGCAGTTGGCTGAGCAGAAAGTCTTAGGAGTGAACTAAGCCTAGAGTGATCGTGTTGATCAGTAGACTCTAGAAAAGTCTTAGGAGTGAACTAAGCAGTTGTTCCTGGAGTGATCAGGTTGTGATCAGAAGACTCTGGAAGACTTAGTTGCGGCTAAGTGGAAAACCATTGTAATCCGTGCGATTAGTGGATTAAATCCTCAGTTGAGGTAAATCATCTCTGCGGGGGTGGACTGGAGTAGCTTCGTTAACAGCGAACCAGGATAAAAATAATTGTGCATTTTATTTTTATCGCTCAAGATTTTAAGTCACACTTATTCAATCCCCCCCTTTCTAAGTGTTTTTCTATCCTTCAATTGGCATCAGAGCGCCGGTTCTAAGGTGCAAGCACTTAACCGTGTTTAGAAAAGATTCAGGAAGAGAAAAACGCTTCATTTAAAAGATGGTTGATGAAAGTGAAAGGACTATACCTACTCCTGCATCTACATCTGGCTCTGCTGAGCAATACAACGGTAACAATGGTTATACTAGACCGCCGGTATTTGATGGTGAAAACTTTGAATACTGGAAAGATAAACTGGAGAGTTACTTTCTGGGTCTAGATGGTGATCTATGGGATCTTCTGATGGATGGTTACAAACATCCAGTAAATGCCAGAGGCGTGAAGCTGTCAAGGCAAGAAATGAATGATGACCAAAAGAAGCTTTTCAGAAATCATCATAAATGTAGAACTGTTTTGCTGAATGCTATCTCTCATGCTGAGTATGAGAAGATATCTAACAGGGAAACGGCCTATGACATATATGAGTCCTTGAAAATGACTCATGAAGGAAATGCTCAAGTCAAGGAGACAAAAGCTCTTGCATTAATCCAGAAGTATGAAGCCTTCAAGATGGAGGATGATGAAGACATTGAAAAGATGTTTTCGAGATTTCAAACTCTGACTGCTGGATTGAGAGTTCTTGACAAAGGATACACCAAGGCTGATCATGTAAAGAAGATCATCAGAAGCTTACCCAGAAGATGGGGTCCGATGGTGACTGCATTCAAGATTGCGAAGAATCTGAATGAAGTTTCTCTGGAAGAGCTTATCAGTGCCTTGAGAAGCCATGAGATTGAGCTGGACGCAAATGAGCCTCAAAAGAAAGGTAAGTCTATTGCATTAAAATCAAATATCAAGAAATGCACTAACGCTTTTCAGGCTAGAGAAGAAGATCCTGAAGAATCAGAATCTGAAGAAGAAGATGAACTGTCCATGATTTCCAGAAGGCTAAATCAACTCTGGAAGACCAAGCAAAGGAAGTTCAGAGGCTTCAGAAGTTCAAGGAAATTTGAACGTGGAGAATCTTCTGATGAAAGAAGATTTGACAAGAAGAAGGTCATGTGCTATGAATGCAATGAGCCTGGACACTACAAGAATGAATGTCCAAATCTTCAGAAGGAAAGTCCCAAGAAAAAGTTTCATAAGAAGAAAGGTCTTATGGCAACCTGGGATGAGTCAGAAGATGATTCAGAAGATGAGCAGGCCAACTGTGCGCTGATGGCGACAGAAGATGACGGATCAGAATCTACATCAGAATCAGATTCGGAGGAGGTATTTTCTGAACTTACTAGAGATGAGTTAGTTTCCGGTCTAACTGAACTTCTGGAACTCAAGTCTCAGATCAGTCTCAAATACAAAAAGCTGAAAAAGCAATTTGAATTTGAAACAAAGAAGCTTGAGTTGGAGAATTCTGAATTAAAGGAAAAACTTTTAAAATTATCCAATAATGTTGGATCTCCTTCTGATTCAGAAAAATCCACTCCCAGTCTGAACCATATTCTGAAAGAATATGATTTAAGTTTCAGGAAGTTCCTATCTAGAAGTATTGGCAGAAGTCAGCTAGCTTCTATGATATATGCTGTGTCTGGAAACAAAAGAGTTGGCATTGGTTATGAGGGTGAAACCCCATACAAACTTGAACCTGTTGATGAAATGAAAATTACATACAAGCCATTGTATGATCAGTTCAAGTATGGCCACTCACATGATATTAGGCACACTTCACATGCACAAAGTTTTCACATTACACACACTAAGAAGCATGTGACACAACCTAGGAAATATCATGAAACTCACATTAAGAATTATCATGCTGTTCCTCCTATTGCTTACAATGTTAAACCCAAGTTCAATCAGAACTTGAGAAAATCTAACAAGAAAGGACCCAAAAAGATGTGGGTACCTAAGGATAAGATTATTCCTATTGCAGATATCCTTGGCTGCAAGAAGGACAAAGCACAACATGTCATGGTACCTGGACTCTGGATGCTCGCGACACATGACAGGAAGAAGGTCTATGTTCCAAGACCTGGTGCTTAAGTCTGGAGGAGAAGTCAAGTTCGGAGGAGATCAGAAGGGCAAGATAATTGGCTCTGGAACTATAAAATCTGGTAACTCTCCTTCCATCTCTAATGTACTTCTTGTAGAAGGATTAACACATAACCTTTTATCTATCAGTCAATTAAGTGACAATGGTTATGATATAATCTTTAATCAAGAGTCTTGCAAGGCTGTAAATCAGAAGGATGGCTCAATCCTATTTACAGGCAAGAGGAAGAACAACATTTATAAGACAGATCTGCAAGATCTTATGAGTCAGAAGGTGACTTGTCTTATGTCTGTTTCTGAAGAGCAGTGGGTCTGGCACAGGAGATTAGGTCATGCTAGTTTGAGAAAGATCTCTCAAATTAACAAACTGAATCTTGTCAGAGGACTCCCTAATCTGAAATTCCAATCAGATGCTCTTTGTGAAGCATGTCAGAAGGGCAAGTTCTCCAAACCTGCATTCAAGTCTAAGAATGTTGTTTCTACCTCAAGGCCATTAGAACTCTTGCACATTGATCTGTTTGGACCAGTCAAAACAGCATCTGTCAGAGGAAAGAAATATGGATTAGTCATCGTAGATGATTATAGCCGCTGGACATGGGTAAAATTCTTAAAACACAAGGATGAGACTCATTCAGTGTTCTTTGATTTCTGCATTCAGATTCAATCTGAAAAAGAGTGTAAAATCATAAAGGTCAGAAGTGATCATGGTGGTGAATTTGAGAACAAATCCTTTGAAGAATTCTTCAAAGAAAATGGTATTGCCCATGATTTCTCTTGTCCTAGAACTCCACAGCAAAATGGGGTTGTAGAACGAAAGAATAGGACTCTTCAAGAAATGGCCAGAACCATGATCAATGAAACCAATATGGCTAAGCATTTCTGGGCAGAAGCAATAAACACTGCATGTTATATTCAGAATAGAATCTCTATCAGACCTATTCTAAATAAGACTCCCTATGAATTGTGGAAGAATAGAAAGCCCAACATTTCATATTTCCATCCTTTTGGATGTGTATGCTTTATTCTGAACACTAAAGATCATCTTGGTAAGTTTGATTCCAAAGCTCAAAAGTGTTTCCTTCTTGGATATTCTGAACGCTCAAAAGGCTACAGGGTATACAATACTGAAACATTGGTTGTAGAAGAATCAATCAATATCAGGTTTGATGATAAGCTTGGTTCTGAAAAACCAAAGCAAGTTGATAATTTTGCAGGTTGTGATATTGACATATCAGAAGTTGTTGAGCCAAGAAGCAACGCATCAGAAGCAGAGCTCCTCAGAAGCAAAGAATCTGAAGATCAAGTAACAGCTTCTCTGGAGGATCTAAGTATTTCTGAAGAACCATCTGTCAGAAGATCATCCAGACTCATCTCTGGTCATTCAGAAGATGTCATTCTTGGAAAGAAGGATGATCCAATCAGAACAAGAGCATTCCTTAGGAACAATGCAGACTGTCAATTAGGTCTTGTATCTTTGATCGAGCCAACTTCTGTTGATCATGCTCTAGAAGATCCAGACTGGATAATTGCTATGCAAGAAGAACTAAATCAGTTTACAAGGAATGATGTTTGGGATCTTGTTCCTAGACCAGATGGATTCAATATAATTGGTACAAAATGGGTCTTCAGAAACAAGCTTAGTGAGAAAGGTGAAGTGGTAAGGAACAAAGCCAGACTGGTGGCTCAGGGTTATAGTCAGCAAGAAGGGATTGACTACACAGAAACCTTTGCACCAGTGGCCAGGTTAGAGTCTATTCGTCTATTAATTTCTTTTGCCACTCAACATAACATCACTCTCTATCAGATGGATGTTAAGAGTGCCTTCTTAAATGGTTATATAGATGAAGAAGTTTATGTCCATCAACCTCCTGGTTTTGAAGACTCTATGTCTCCTAATCATGTTTTTAAACTTAAGAAATCATTGTATGGATTGAAACAGGCTCCCAGAGCTTGGTATGAACGCTTAAGTTCTTTCCTTCTAGATAATGGTTTCACTAGAGGAAAAGTGGACACTACTCTCTTTTGTAAAACCTTTGAAAAGGATATTTTAATTTGTCAAATATATGTAGATGATATTATTTTTGGAACATCTAATGCTACACTTGGAAAGGAGTTTGCTAAGTCTATGCAGGCTGAGTTTGAAATGAGCATGATGGGAGAACTCAAGTATTTCCTTGGAATACAAATAAATCAAACATCAGAAGGAACGTATGTTCACCAAACCAAGTATGTGAAGGAACTTCTGAAGAAGTTCAATCTTCTAGACTGCAAAGAAGCCAAAACTCCTATGCATCCAACATGCATCCTAGGTAAGGATGAGGTAAGTAAGAAGGTAGATCAGAAGCTATACAGAGGTATGATTGGATCTCTTCTATATCTGACTGCTTCTAGACCTGACATTCTGTTCAGTGTTTGTTTGTGTGCTAGATTCCAATCGGATCCTAGAGAATCTCATTTAACTGCTGTTAAGAGGATTCTAAGGTATCTGAAAGGTACTACTAATGTTGGTTTAGTTTACAGAAAATCTAAAGAATACAACTTAGTAGGATTCTGCGATGCTGATTATGCTGGAGACAGAATTGAAAGAAAAAGTACTTCAGGAAGTTGCCAATTTCTTGGAAGTCACTTAATCTCCTGGTACAGCAAGAAGCAAGCAACCATTGCTCTATCAACCACAGAAGCAGAATATGTCGCAGCTGCTGGTTGTAGTACACAGATGCTCTGGATGAAGAGTCAGTTAGAAGATTATCAGATATTTGAGAGTAACATTCCTATATTCTGTGATAATACTTCTGCTATATGTTTATCTAAGAATCCTATTCTTCATTCAAAAGCTAAACATATTGAGATAAAACATCATTTCATAAGGGACTATGTTCAGAAGGGTGTTATATCTTTAAACTTTGTTGATACAGACCATCAATGGGCTGATATCTTTACAAAACCCCTGGCTGAAGATAGGTTTAAGTTCATTCTGAAGAACATCAGTATGGATTTATGCCCAGAATGAGAAGATGAGAATTTCTCATGTATGAGTATCTTCTGAAATGAATGTGGAAAATTTTTTTTAATCAGAAGTTCTGATTGAATTCGTTTAGAAATTATGATTCGGTTATTACTAACGTTTCATTGTCTAAGTTGATTCAGAACATCTTGTAAAGCAAAACAGCTGTTACGCTTTATCTCGGGATGGTAAACCTGTCGTTACTATTCATGGATAAGCGCGCGTGCAGTTGAAGGGACGCCGACCATAGGTAACTGTGCCAGTCACTTCATTTGTCTTTATTATCTCTCCTCACGTCACGTAACATTAAATGCTTTTCATCATTCGTTTCATTTTATTTTCCTTTAAATACTCTTCAAAATGGTTTTCGGTTTCCTATCTCTTTGTTTTCCTCTTAAAATTTTTTTTTTCTCTCTCTCTCTCTCTCGTTTTTCTTTTCTTCTCTCAAAACCTAGCATTCACCTCAAGCCTGTTGAAGCTCCATGACTCAAAGGCGACAGATCTCTGTGCATCTCGGGATGGCTCTTCTAATACCGCTCAAGTCAGATCCTTCTTTGATGTTGTTATCAACTTTCATCCAAAGACAGAAGACTTTCTTGAGTTGTGGGAAGATATACTCAACTTCTATGTTGAGTTTCTTGACCGATTTGTGTATTTTTTAATTTTTGTAGTCATTTCCTCTTTGGAAATTCTACTTTGTAGTTTTCTTTTCCTTGCTGCTTCTGCTTGTTTTGTATTTGCTAGGAATGTTTTTCATCTTGTTAAACATAGGAACCTTTTGTAATATCTTTTGATTATCAATGAAAAAGTTTCTTTGTGTTTTACATTCCAGTAAATGTTTTCTTTTGTCGTTTTATACATCTGAATCTTTTTATATATATACTTTTTGATGTTATGACAAAAAGGGGGAGAAAGATAAATGATAAATGATTTGATTAAATCTATCAGTTGCTGGGTAAAGGCTCCCACACATTCACTAACAAGAACTGCAAGTTCTATATGGTTTAAGTGTTTTGCAGGTACAAAGAAGTGAAGTGAATCTTCAAAGCAAACACTAGAAGCAAAACCATTGAAACTGAAGCAAGCTGAGTGCTGTCAAGCTTCAGAGATCAGAAGCAAGAAAGAAGAATGAATCAGAAGCACTGATAATAGAATTTGAATATCATTGTCTATCCTGTTCTGACAAAATTCTATTTGCCCTGATACACATAATGTTATGGCTCTGATACATTATTTGCTCTGATACATGTTTTTAGCCTAAAATGCTCTGATACATTTGGCTCTGATACATATCATGTATTTGAATATACATTTTATGTTCTAACTCGTTCATGCTGACTTTTGTCGTTTAGTTTTTGTTCTGTAACATTTCAGGATGTAGAGATGCTCAAATGATGCTCTGGTACATTCAACAATGTTCTGATACAAATCTAGCATGAAGTGATGTTAGTAGACATTCAAAGTTCTGAAGCTATCCGAGGGAAGCAGAAATCAGAAGATGTGAATGTTCTAAAAGATCCAGAAATTCAAGTTCTGAAGCTGTCCTGAATGGAAGCAGAAGTCAGAAGCTGTGAATGTTCTGAAGATCAAAGAAATTCAAGTTCTGAAGCTGTCCTGAATGGAAGCAGAAGTCAGAAGCTGTGAATGTTCTGAAGATCAAAGAAATTCAAGTTCTGAAGCTGTCCAATG
This sequence comes from Vicia villosa, assembly GCF_029867415.1. NCBI lineage: Eukaryota > Viridiplantae > Streptophyta > Magnoliopsida > Fabales > Fabaceae > Vicia > Vicia villosa. The sequence continues at coordinate 47,841,672 of NC_081183.1, read as the reverse complement.
GAAGCAGAAGTCAGAAGCTATGGATTCTCTGAAGGCAGAAGCTCATATGATCGTCTCTACCGAAATAATCAGGGAAGTCTTTTATTAAAGTTCTTCGAGTATTTATTTCAGGGGGAGATTATTTATCTCAGGGGGAGATTGTTGATCTCAGGGGGAGACATATTCATATGCTTATGCTATAGCTGTGTAATTTGTCTTTTGCCGTCTACTCTTTCTGATCGCAAATTCATATCATTTATATATGTTTTTGTCATCATCAAAAAGGGGGAGATTGTTAGAACAAGATTTGTTCTTATCAATTATCTTAGTTTTGATGATAACAATAATATGAATTTTGCTTAAGATAATATGGTACTCTAATCCAATGCAATTTCCCTTTCAGGAAATATATATAAAGAGTACGCATAATTCAGCGCTCAGAAGATGTGTCTCAAATGGTTTAGCATGCAACATCAGAACATGGTCTGGCAAGACATCAGAAGATGGTCGAAGCAGAATCAGAACATGGGTCTATGGAAGCATCAGAAGAACATGAGATCAGAAGCACTGAAGATCAGAAGATGGTATCACGCTCAGAAGCACTTCAAGGTCAGAAGATCAGAAGATGCTGTGCACCAAGCTGTTTGACTCTGATGATATTCAAACGTCGTATTCACAAACATCAGATCAGAAGGAAGTACACGTGGCAGACTACGCTGACTGACAAAAGGAACGTTAAAGCTACTAAAGGCTACGTCAGTAGACACAGCGTGAACAAGGCTCGAGGTAGTTGACAAAAGCGTATAACATTAAATGCAAAGCTGTACGGAACACGCAAAGCATTAAATGCATTCAACGGTCATCTTCTCAACGCCTATAAATATGAAGTTCTGATGAGAAGCAAGGTGAACGATTTCGCACCAATACAATTCAAATTAACTTGCTGAAACGCTGTTCAAATCTAAACTCAGAATCTTCATCTTCATCAAAGCTCACTACATTGCTGTTGTAATATCTTAGTGAGATTAAGCTTAAATTGTAAGAGAAATATCACAGTTGTGATTATCGCTTTTAAGAAGCATTTGTAAACTCTTGAATTGATTACATTAAGTTGTAAGGAACTAGAGTGATCAGTTGATCAGTATACTCTAGGAAGTCTTAGCAGTTAGCTGAGCAGGAAGTCTTGGCAGTTGGCTGAGCAGGAAGTCTTGGCAGTTGGCTGAGCAGAAAGTCTTAGGAGTGAACTAAGCCTAGAGTGATCGTGTTGATCAGTAGACTCTAGAAAAGTCTTAGGAGTGAACTAAGCAGTTGTTCCTGGAGTGATCAGGTTGTGATCAGAAGACTCTGGAAGACTTAGTTGCGGCTAAGTGGAAAACCATTGTAATCCGTGCGATTAGTGGATTAAATCCTCAGTTGAGGTAAATCATCTCTGCGGGGGTGGACTGGAGTAGCTTCGTTAACAGCGAACCAGGATAAAAATAATTGTGCATTTTATTTTTATCGCTCAAGATTTTAAGTCACACTTATTCAATCCCCCCCTTTCTAAGTGTTTTTCTATCCTTCACTGTTTACTACTTCACACATGCTATTTATTTATTTACAGATAAATAGTACTGACACAATTGGTACAGAGTTAAATCTTTTTGCAGGCGCAGAATCAGGAAACTCAGACTGTACTGGTAACAAGTAGATTATTATTATCTTTTGTTTCCCACTAATTTTTGTACTATATTCATTTTCAAAAATCTTTTCAAATCTCTTTTTCAAAAATCAAATCTCTCTTTTTCCCAACACTATCTCCACTTTCTTTCAAATCTTACTTCCACTCAAATTTTCCTTTTGTACGGAATCACATCATTCCCCAACGTCTCTATCCTTCTTTCCATTCTAAAAATACCTCCCATTTTCTTCCATAAAATCTCACATCAAATTCTAACTCACCTTTCAAATTCCTACCTCATATCTATTTTTCTCTTCTTCCCTGACAAGAATGGCAAAGTGGATAGAGACACTGTTTCTTACAGTCATCACCATTGCTACGGTGATCATGACTTTCTTCTGCCTGCATAGTCCTGAAGAGTGTGAACCTGCAATGGTTGCACTCCCAATCATCTACATGTTATTGTTCATAGCATGGGTCATTAACCGTCATTCCTGAAATTTCCCGTATTTCTTATTTCTTAAATGTACCGTTTATTCGTCGTACTGTTCAATATAGTATGTAATATTTGTACTGTCAGTATTAAATGTTGTACTATTTGTCATAATATTGCTTAATTACTAAGATAATATTTTGTGTGTTTTCTGCCAGTCAAATATTCCTATTTCTGTGCATTAAATGATTTTCAGGGTTATTATCGGTAATTTTGCCCGCATACCGTAAATATTAGTTATTTATTATGTCTGTGTTTTTTTAACAAGTCATGTAAATAAACTTTCATTTTTCACATAGAACAAAAACAAAAACAACAAAAAAGAAAATTAACTTTGACTGTTGATTTTTCACTCTAACTGCTGCATCAATACCTGGACAGTCAGTTGACAGCCAAACTGCTGGCAGTACAATTCTCAGTGTTTTGTACCATCAATCAAATCAATCTTTCACAATTCAAATTTCCAAGATCTTTTGTGCTAGAAGTCTTCTGAATATCATGCGATTAGCAGAGACTCAACACTGCACAAAAATCAGGTACGCTTAACTGTCTCCTACACAAACAGTCCCTAATCAGGGTTTTTCTTGTTTTTACAGGAGCAACAAGTTTTTGAGAGCTCAAATGGATTTCATACACATCCATATATCTCAAAGTACCATCATACAAATTTTCACACTTCAATTCACTCAGACGCACCGTCAACAGCTCAAACAGTCAACAGACGACCCGTTTGACCAAAAAAGTCAACAGACAGTCAAAAATGAAATTTTTTGTCAAAGTCCATATTTTGTCAAAGGATTCATCATTTGATCATTGGATGATCATAATTCATCAAGGAAAGATCAAAAATCAACAAAACCCTAAGATTCAAAATTAGGGTTTTTGCCTGAAAAGTCAACTCAACTTTGACTGATCATAACTCTCTCATCCTTCATCCAAAAAATTCAAACCAAAGCTTGTTTTGAAGGAAATTAAATTATCTTTCAAATGCCATTGATCCCATGGTCATTGGATTCACCATTTGAAAAATATGATCAAAGACATTACAGGTCATTTTCAAAGTCAACAAAAAGACACTTTTTTCAAAAGGACACACAAGGAGCTTCAAAAATCATTTTGACATGAGACCAAAGGCATTGGTTAGAGGACTCTTTGAGGATTCCAAAAAGTGCAAGATCTCCTTCATATGACAAAAATTGAAGGATTTACACCTTGTTGAAGTTGGCTAAATTTTGGGAAAATACATGAAATCAACATTGCTCAAAAATGTATTTTTTCCAAATGGGGCCAAGTTTTCAGCATTCAAACATCATTTCCATGATGTTATGGGCCTCCCACGACCAAGACTAAGCCCATACCTTTTTTTTATCCATTTTTGCATGATTTTATCTTATTTTAAGATTAAAATTAAAAGGAAAATGCATGGATAATGGTTAGCTTACAAATCAAGCATGACTCACCTCAAAGAATCTTCATCTTTCTGCAGAGAATTGAAGGGCAAGGCAGGTGCATTGAAGGCAAGATGACTTGGTCAAGAATTCAAGGTTTTTAATATTAAAAAACCAAAGTTTCAACAAAGGCAACTAAAGACACTTCTTAGCTTCAATTGTAAGCACTCAATGCTTATAAATAAGCTATCATAGTTCAGTAACAAGAGGAGGCGAGTTCAGAAGCATACATAAGCTTATAACACTTGTAATCACTTGAAAAAAATTCAAAGAAAACTCAAATTCGAATTTGTAATTTCAATCCATTTCAATACAAACTAAGCATTCATACACCTTCCTTGAACATCACTGAAACTATCCCAATCAGTTACAAGCCTTGAAGCTCACTGAATCGAGCTATACAGGTCCAAATTTGTTCAAACTAAAATCAATTCGTATCTGGTTATTCACACATGTTTAACAAGATGTAGACATACTATTAAGTTTGGTTTGAAGTGTAGATCATTTCTGGAAACTTAATTGAAGTTTGGACACGTATAAACGAAACTACCATTTTAGGGTTCATAGCTTCAAAATTAGGGCTTTCAAAATTAGGCCAAATTACAAGTTCTAAATAGCACCATTAGGTTCGTATGGATCAGACGAATTGAATGGTACCATCGCGCTAAATTTCTCTGCACGTTTACCCCTATTCGCTATTTTGCAGGTTTGAGGTTCATCAATTACAGCGCATGTTTCATAAAAGCGCTGTAAAAGGCCTTGTCTGAAGGTTGAAGACGATGAGGTGTCTCCCCCTCATTGGTCCAGAAGCGCGCGCGTGTTTTTAAATTTTCCTCTAATTCTGTGCTTTGCAGGTGCAACGTGTCCCATGAGCCTCAATTTCTGGACCACTTGATTTCATTTAATGAGTCATCCAACGCTCCAGATCACGCGTACACATCATACTCCCTCAATCAAACCACACAGGATCAGTATCCTTTTATTTTCTATTTTATTTTCTATTTTATTTTAATTTCTTTGTTAAATTAATTAAAAATAGTTTTAAAAATCCAAAAAATACACAAAAAATATTTTTAGACTTCTAAAATAATATATTATTTTCTGAAATAAAAATATTTTATTTTTCTTCAAAATTTTAATATTTTGCATAATTAATTAGTATATATTTATATATTGGCTTTTTAATTATTCTAACCAATCAAAATCATAAAAAAAATTGTTCTTTATATAAAATATTGTTTATATATTATAAACTAATTTTGTACATATTTTGAATAATTTTCTCTCCAAGTTTTAATTATTTGTATAATTATTTGCATAATTATGTATTAATTAACTTAATCAATTTCAAATCAATTTCAAAAATTCCAAAAAAATTAGTTTTGTTTTAAAATTAATTGACAAATATTTTGTACATATTTTAAACTTAATTTCTAGGTTTAAATCTATTTTCATCTTTTTCTTCATTTTAATTTAATTAATCATGCATTAACTATAATTTAAACCAATCATAAAAAATCCAAAAACATGCCTTTTATTTTTCTTGCAATTTAAAATTCCTAGATAAATGTATAGGATGTCAAATTCATGTAAATAGGCTAGTTTACATTTCCCGCACAATCGATGTAATAGCGTAGATTTACTTTCCGCACTTTACATTTCCGCACTTTAATTTCCAGCACATATAAACTGCGTGTATGTCAAAGATAAAATTGAACCGTTAGATCACTAGCTTCAAAGATAAAATATCTGAATACAAACACAATCACACTGGCACCTCTTAAGGTAATCCCTTCTCATTCTTTTCAAAATCAAAGTCAAAATTCTACTGTTTTGGGTACAAAATCGAACCTTGCGTTTATATCCAGTGAAAGGATAGATTTTTAAAGGAAATAGGATAAAGACCTTACAACTCAGGGTAGACCTCCTAGTTTGCTTGCTCAAATCAAAACAAACAAAATTCTCATACACTGTTGTTTTTTCAAAACTTTCCAAAAGACAATACTTTGTATACATCCAAACACGGGTTATTACAAAGTTAACGTTCTTTTCAAAACATCTTTCGAAAGATAAACAAGCATTTTGTATACATCCACACACGGATCATTACAAAATTCAATTTACAAAGGTATTTGAAACCACATATGAGCAATTTCAGAGCAATTGAAAAGTGATCGAAAAACAAGTGAGCTAAGCAAACTTAAGAGCCCATGGATAACCATGGATACAAAGGGTGCTAACACCTTCCCTTTGTATAACCTACCCCCTTACCCAGAATTTCGTAAAGGTCTTTTTTCTGTTTCTTTTATAAACCTTTCCTTAATTGGATAAAATAAAAGGTCGGTGGCGACTCTGTGATATTTTCAAAAATGCGAAAGCATTAAGCGATAAAAAAGAGTCAGTTCACGTATCTCTACAGATCAGAGGTATGGCCCGGGATTAAAAAATCGGAGGTCCACAGAGTCCAATTCGATTTCTCCTGTAACAATAAATTAAATTACATTAGAAATAATAAGTGAAAATGTGAACTTGTAACTTTTTATATATCTTGTATTTCATAACATTAATTTTTCTCAAACATAACATATGCCTTTTAATATACTAGATAGCATCCAGCATTCCAAGTACATTTATTAAAAACATAAAATGAAGTAGTAAAAATTAACATATAGATTATTATCGGAAAATATGTTTGAGGCAACCAAGTTCAGCAAAATTTTATTTTCTAATATTATTTATTTAAAACAAAAAAGCATTTTCCTTTTAATATACTCGATAGTATCCTACAATTCAAGTGTTTTATTAAAAACACAACAATGCAGTTGAAGCAATTAAAATTAAGTTATAGATACAGGTTATTACTTGCGAAGATGCCTGAAGCAATGCAAATGATCATAAATGTTAAAAGGAGATCTTGTAGAATACCATTTTGTTTTTAAATGTGGAAATAAGCTTGTTGCAATGGCCTATTTATAATGACTTGGAGAGTTCAATTAGAACATTAAGTTCAAGTAAGAAAAATGACAAAATTTAAATAGGAAATCGGATGATTTGAAATATTTTTCTTTTAACTTAATGCTTTTCATTTATTTTTATGCTTTTTTAAGCCGATTCCAAAATTAATATATATAATTTCAAAATTGTATTATAATTATTTAATTTTCCAAATATTAAATTCCTGTTGGGATTGTCTTAAATGGTCATTAATAACTAGTTGATTGTGGGACAATTTTTATAAAAAAATAACCACCATATATATACAAGTTTTATGGGACATATAACATCTCTTTTATAAGAAAATCATAACTAATATTAAACAATTTTGCAACTCTAGATCAAAAAATATCATATTTTCATTTTCCAATATATTTTTAAAATAATATTTTTTTCCGGATTTCTTTTTGTAAATACGATCATAATCTAAAAATGCAGAGAATATCATCTAGATAATATTTTTATTACACACATTGGTTACCATTTCTTCCACTACCAATGTTAAAATATAAAGAAAAGTTTATGAATAGCCTTAAAATATTATCTATATTTATCTACATATTATAGTCCACTTATAAATATTAATTCACTTATTTACCACTAATATTTGAATTAATTTTACAAAACTTACTAATTTCATCAATCAATGAATAGTATTATCCATTATTATAAAATACTAACAATTTATCGACCTGATCAAGTTATTGAACCACTGGATTAGTGGTCGCACACCGCATGACTTCTAATTTAGTTTATAATTTACACAAATCGAAAAGAAAATTCATATAAGTAGATTTTTGATATTAATTTCATGCAGATAAGTTGAATATGGATTTTAAATAAAATTTCAACTTCCAAGCATAACCATCTGTTGATACTCTTAACTTAACAAAATAAGTTGGAAAAGTAATTGCATGATATAATACCATAAACTAATATGAGACACTAAGAAATATTATTCTATATTCTATATTATATATATATATATATATATATATATATATAATTAAAAATTGAATATAGAGTAGAAAAATAAAAACTCTGTAAATAATGGGATTCATATTGAAAATAATGTGAAAATATAATTTCAACATGTCTTGCATAATCAATGGCGAAAAATAAAGTAAATTTTTAGGATTGGTCTTAAAATATTTTTTATATTTTACTACATTTCGTGTCTTCCATGTCCTATAATAATCATTATAAATAAAAAGTTTTTGAGTTGTCCTAAAGTTTAATACTACATTTGTAATACCCGGTATTATAATTGTCCAATTACCAATTCTAAATTAAATTGATATGAGTAGTGGACAAGTATGATACACATTTTACTAATAGGTTCATCATATAAAATCATGCTAATTAGTAAAAATAGGGGCAATATGGTACTTTCACCCTTAAATAGAGTTAGGATGTGTTTGGGTTACTTATTCCATTCCTTCTAAAAACCAGAATTTTGGAGAATAGAGAGTAGAGGAAGAAAACGTGAAAGAAGAGGAAGAGAGGAGAAGAGTCCCAAAACCTAGTCCAAGCTTCATCTTTGCATGCAACCAATTCTGTCCAACATCTTGCTCTTTCCATCATCAACATCTTGCTTCAGCATCTTCATCATCATCCTCTGATTCCTTCTCTGAGGTGAGTCCTTAGTTAGAAACCTTGGGGTTTGCATGTTGGGAATACTTTGGGGTTAGGGATTGTGAGATAATTAATAAACATATGATGCTAAATATGTTAATTTCTCGTGTTGATCTTTGTATGCTGATGTTCTTAACTGCATTTGCGTAATATAAATTCGTTGGGACTGTTTTGAGGATGCAGGGAATCAATTAGAGGGGTTTGGGTCTGATTTAGAACTCTTAAAATGCAGAATTTTTGGGTCTGTCAGCGATGTAACCGGTTACATGGTTGACGTAACCGGTTACATGTGTGAAAAAAGGTGAAAAACGCAGTTTTACAGTGATGTAACCGGTTACATGATTCATGTAACCCGTTACATTGCTGTTGGGCAGATTTTCCAAAACTTCGGAAATTCATAACTTTTGCGTCGTAAGTCCGTTTCGCGCAAACTTTATATCGTTGGAAAGCTAGTAACATGTACTATCTAATGAAATAGGTCCCCAAACCAGAATGTTTGATTTAACAATAGTGGAACCCCACTTAGTGAATCAATGAATTAGTATGAGAACTTATGTCTATCATTGATTAATAATTCTTATGTTAAGCATGGCATAGTTTGTTTATTGCTTATTATGATTGTGATACCCATATTTGAAAGCATTATGCCATTATGTTTTATACATGATAACCTATGGACTCCGTCGTTTTGGTTGAACGATCGGATTGCTTGTCTTGTTTGTGACCTTGACTTTATGTCATATTTTTGTATGCTTGAATCGAAGTGGCCGGCAGGCTAGATTGGGACGTTGCTCTGACCGTGTAGTCTATGAGCCCTCCCGGACCGTGTAGTCCAATGGAATAACCCGTTCATGTGTATTGTTCGATATGGTGTGCATCTGAGCTACCGTTGCAGTGTGCTTGTGAGTTTCCGTACGGGGTTTTACTCACTTGCCGTTAACACACTTGCGTGCTCGGTATGGTGGGGTTATGCGGCCAAGTAGGCTAATGCATAATGAGGTAACTCACCTCTAGTGAAGTCACTTAGACTAACACTAGGCTTTCGCCCGATGGGCTCAGGCGTCAAGGTGGCGGTTTGTACTCGGCGTAACTCACTAGCGTGAAGGAGGTTAACGGGATAATGACGCCAATTAGGCCAGGTCATGGTACGGCCATTTAGGCTTGTGGACTCGTTTAACCATCCTGCAGTGTGCTTGTACAAGTCCCTTGACAAATAGGCAGGAGGTTACTCATCGAGGATGCATTTATTCCATAATCCTAGCCGGGGTTATTTACACTTCTGGATTCCCCGTATGTGGATGCGGGTTTGCATACTTGTTTGCTATACTATGTGTATTTGTGTGAGACAAGTCCAATGGTGGACGAGTCACTTGTTTTCTCCGTACTTGTACCGGATGTGAGGTTGAACCCCGGATCAATGGTGGATTCGGTTTTGTTGATGCATGTACCCTGTAGAACCGAGTGGACCCATAGGATAGGAGGACTCACTGAGATTTAGTAATCTCACCCCAATCAACTTATATTTTTTCAGGTGCAGTTTAGTAGTGTTTGGTCAGTAGCAGGTTTGGACTGAAGACTTGGAAGTGGTGATGGCTCAGAGACCTCGTCAGATCTTATTTTCCGCTGTTCAGATCCATTGAAGACACATGTTTTGTAATTATCAATATTATTTCATGTTGTATTTATATGGATCATCTTGTATCTTTGGCTTTTGTATGTACTCAAATACCAATTTTTAACGTCACGTGCATAATATACTAGTCAATTATGTATGGGGTGTTACAGTTGGTATCAGAGCAGGTCGATTCTCGGCCGAGCCATGAGACATCACTAGCAATTCTTTTTCCTCCTCTCAAGTGTGCGTTGCTATCCTGATTTTACTGATATCTCATTCAGTTGTTGAACTTGATCAACTCATCGACTGAGTGCGAGACAGTAGAATTACGGCAGAGCCGCCACGAGGACTCGTAAGACCTGCAAGGTTGTGAACCTAAGTTGTTGGAGTGAGATGAGTAATGGATTGTTTGGACGTTGTAAGTGGATAACATTGGAGTTGTCAGAATTAAGAGGAGCGTTTGACGTAAAGGAGTAATACCCGAACTACCAAGGTGTGGATGAAGACAGCTAGAACCCCCAGGATTTTGACTGAACGAAGTGAAGCTTTCTCTAAGACTTGGTAATAGCAAGGGAAATCCAAATAATATTGAGTAGGAGCCTTATAAAGTAAGATTCTCCGAAGGTGTTGAGCTGTGAATTAGTAGGATTCAGTAATGATGATGCTGCCGGTGTTAAGTGCGACTGATGAGCTGATAGGACATAATGGCCTCTGGAAATGCGGACAGAAGAGTTAGACCTTTCTAATTGCGCTGGTACGGACAGTAATTGGATGGATGAAGTATTAGATCCTAATCCAACTTGAAGTACCCTAAGCGAGAGTAGTTACCTAGTAGATGTTGGTGGAATGTATGAGTGTGGTAACTTAAGTTTGGCGAAGCTTGAATACCTTGTCGGTGGAAGAGGGCATGCATTTCCGTTCTTATCATTTTGTATTTAAGTTCTAGAACTACACTAGATGGAATATGAAATGATGTAGAAGCGTGAAATGCAGTGACCTAAGTTCTTGTTAGTTGTTGTTTGTCTGACCCCGAGTGAAGCCATAGAACTACGCTTGGCGTTAGGCGTTCAAGCGAGTAAGAACTAAGATCTATCCGGAACGTCAGTAGGATGATCGTAGTTATGTTGGTGTTAGGAACCATAGTATTCCTATCTGGACTGAATTATCCTTGGAATCTCATGCATGCGTGGGACGAGTGGGTACGCGCACTGCATGGTAATCCGAAGTTGAACTTCAAATCTTCGTGCTTGGAGTTTTGGCTTTCCGAGTAAGTAAACCTTGGTGCGTAGCACTCTCAGGTTTTAGCATCCTGAGGAGTGTGATTCGAAGGACTTGAGGAACGGTGAGCCTATTGGAAGCCTGTTCAGACACTTGTCGGTTGTGACTTTAGGATACGCGTGGAGATCATTATACGCCACTGAGGTAGGTTACCTAGATACATGGCCTCGGAGTTGGACCACCATGTTGGTACTACCAGACGGGTATAATGCCACAGTATCGCTATCGTGCACAAGATGCGTGAGTAATCCTTTTTCCGACATGTGTGGGACAAAGGTGATCGGAAGCTCAAGGTAGAATTCTGATTTGGCACTCGTGAGACACAGATCCAGACTCTTATAAGGTATGTGGGATGAGGATCCAGACGTCGCGCTCGATAGTAGAGAAATAACTAGGCAGCCGATGGTGAAATGGATCGAGATCCAATACTATACTTATGGAGACTCTGAGTGATCGTGATCGCGTGAGTTAGTATCAGATTGTACCTTAGGGATGTTCTCGTTTCGTGAAGTGTTAAGTTGGCAATTTTGCATGAGTGTCTAGGGTGGGACTCATGTGCGGTCATGATATCCTGGTCAGCATGGTGAGTAGCTATCATGTACCATTGGCGACCGGTGATGGAATATGCAAGTTGTATCTTGGATCGGCTTGATGTGTGATGTGTCCGGTAAGGTATTGCTAGATACTCTGAAGGAGAAGTGTTAATCTTGGTAAGGCATGGACATTTTGGTTTGAGAACTGCCAAGGAGTTTATAAGAGAGATGTTCGAAGTACAAGGTGCAATTTCTTTCATTATGGCTACACTGATTGTTAGAAGCACTGCAATGAAGGATGCAGCCGTTGAGGAAGTCAGTTTAGGTCAGAGATGGAACATACATTAGATGATTGTGTGATTGGAGTGTGGCTATGTGAGGATTTTTATATCAGTAAGTCGCACGAGTTATCAGAGGTGATACTGCGCTAAGAGAATGAAGGTGTATGGTTGGGTAGAAGTTGTGTAAAACTGCTAGAGTTATCATGAACTACATTACATCGTGAAGGTTTTGATATACCGGCTGAGCAACAAGATTTGTTGGAATGACACACATAGCAGTTATACACTATGGGAATCAGTGACAAGGACGAACTTCTAAGTTAGTGAGTATTTGGGTTTCAATGTCCTGAGGAAGAAAACATGTACCTAGGTTGTGGTAGATGAACTATATGGAATGGAGGAGTAAGTAGAAGCTTGATTCTGGAGAGTACGCAACTTCAAGGAGTAGTAGTCAATGATGGATGTATATGCAGTTCTGGCGCGTGTTGTAATTGGACAACTGTGGATAAGGAATTATTGTGTATTAATGGAAGCTAAGTGAATTATGGATATAATGTGACTCAGAGGATTTCAAGGTGTGTGACTTGTTGGAATCAGAGTAGCGCAACGGATAAAGGAAGGACAGGATAAGCTTGGGAATAAATTTTGTGGATGGCATGCGGTCCGATGTTCGTAGGTCATCAGTTTAGCTTGCGAGTCACAAGGGTTGGACTGAGTATCAGACCGTCGAAATGCTGAAGGCTAGAGAGGGCATTCAGTTGGCGCAAGTTCTTTGTAGTTATGCCTTGTGTACTATGATTGTACAGGAAGACTGGTACAATGGTTACAGGTCAGTTGTTGAATTTTGCGTCTTACTAGTAGAATCTTGTTCGAAGCGGTCGAATGTCAAGGCTATAGTTGCAAGACAATTACACCTTCGCGGTCTATGATGACAGTTGTTATGTCTAGACTGAAGTAAGAGTTAAAGTAAGGAGATTCAGTTGTATGAGTAAAGGTAAATTGGAACAATCATCCTAAGACTTTGGGAACCAGAGGTTAAGACCGAGGAATTTGGAGATCACTTAATGACATTGTATGGACTCGAGTGGAGAATAATTTGAAGTGTTGTCGCAGAAGTGACGTTGTGGCGGTAATTCTCAAATGAGAAGTAATTCAAGGAGCTGAGTGAATCAGTAACGTTTGTTGAATAAGGGTGAACACAGCAGAGTTTGAACAACAGGAGTGGATTGCTAGGGTTCTGAAATTCGGGAGATTCAGTGCAGAGCAGTGAAGGCCTAGGACCCTGGAAGGATCTTTTCCCAGGTGTGTCAAGAAGAGGTATCTGGATAGACGTGTTGCTTGAGAGTCAAGGTTCTAACCGTGCATAGTGGGACGCAGGTGTTTTGGCAGATTATGTTTCTTCGTATGGAATGACCCTCAGACAGAGTAGTGAGGTTATCTGAAGAGAAATATAAGGAACATTCATCCCTTCGTTAGTAGAAGATGGGAGAAGCTTGTTATCATGGTGATTGGAAGGAATTCGAGGACGAATTCTATTTAAGGGGGGGAGAATGTAATACCCGGTATTATAATTGTCCAATTACCAATTCTAAATTAAATTGATATGAGTAATGGACAAGTATGATACACATTTTACTAATAGGTTCATCATATAGAATCATGCTAATTAGTAAAAATAGGGGCAATATGGTACTTTCACCCTTAAATAGAGTTAGGATGTGTTTGGGTTACTTATTCCATTCCTTCTAAAAACCAGAATTTTGGAGAATAGAGAGTAGAGGAAGAAAACGTGAAAGAAGAGGAAGAGAGGAGAAGAGTCCCAAAACCTAGTCCAAGCTTCATCTTTGCATGCAACCAATTCTGTCCAACATCTTGCTCTTTCCATCATCAACATCTTGCTTCAGCATCTTCATCATCATCCTCTGATTCCTTCTCTGAGGTGAGTCCTTAGTTAGAAACCTTGGGGTTTGCATGTTGGGAATACTTTGGGGTTAGGGATTGTGAGATAATTAATAAACATATGATGCTAAATATGTTAATTTCTCGTGTTGATCTTTGTATGCTGATGTTCTTAACTGCATTTGCGTAATATAAATTCGTTGGGACTGTTTTGAGGATGCAGGGAATCAATTAGAGGGGTTTGGGTCTGATTTAGAACTCTTAAAATGCAGAATTTTTGGGTCTGTCAGCGATGTAACCGGTTACATGGTTGACGTAACCGGTTACATGTGTGAAAAAGGATGAAAAACGCAGTTTTACAGTGATGTAACCGGTTACATGATTCATGTAACCCGTTACATTGCTGTTGGGCAGATTTTCCAAAACTTCGGAAATTCATAACTTTTGCGTCGTAAGTCCGTTTCGCGCAAACTTTATATCGTTGGAAAGCTAGTAACATGTACTATCTAATGAAATAGGTCCCCAAACCAGAATGTTTGATTTAACAATAGTGGAACCCCACTTAGTGAATCAATGAATTAGTATGAGAACTTATGTCTATCATTGATTAATAATTCTTATGTTAAGCATGGCATAGTTTGTTTATTGCTTATTATGATTGTGATACCCATATTTGAAAGCATTATGCCATTATGTTTTATACATGATAACCTATGGACTCCGTCGTTTTGGTTGAACGATCGGATTGCTTGTCTTGTTTGTGACCTTGACTTTATGTCATATTTTTGTATGCTTGAATCGAAGTGGCCGGCAGGCTAGATTGGGACGTTGCTCTGACCGTGTAGTCTATGAGCCCTCCCGGACCGTGTAGTCCAATGGAATAACCCGTTCATGTGTATTGTTCGATATGGTGTGCATCTGAGCTACCGTTGCAGTGTGCTTGTGAGTTTCCGTACGGGGTTTTACTCACTTGCCGTTAACACACTTGCGTGCTCGGTATGGTGGGGTTATGCGGCCAAGTAGGCTAATGCATAATGAGGTAACTCACCTCTAGTGAAGTCACTTAGACTAACACTAGGCTTTCGCCCGATGGGCTCAGGCGTCAAGGTGGCGGTTTGTACTCGGCGTAACTCACTAGCGTGAAGGAGGTTAACGGGATAATGACGCCAATTAGGCCAGGTCATGGTACGGCCATTTAGGCTTGTGGACTCGTTTAACCATCCTGCAGTGTGCTTGTACAAGTCCCTTGACAAATAGGCAGGAGATTACTCATCGAGGATGCATTTATTCCATAATCCTAGCCGGGGTTATTTACACTTCTGGATTCCCCGTATGTGGATGCGGGTTTGCATACTTGTTTGCTATACTATGTGTATTTGTGTGAGACAAGTCCAATGGTGGACGAGTCACTTGTTTTCTCCGTACTTGTACCGGATGTGAGGTTGAACCCCGGATCAATGGTGGATTCGGTTTTGTTGATGCATGTACCCTGTAGAACCGAGTGGACCCATAGGATAGGAGGACTCACTGAGATTTAGTAATCTCACCCCAATCAACTTATATTTTTCAGGTGCAGTTTAGTAGTGTTTGGTCAGTAGCAGGTTTGGACTGAAGACTTGGAAGTGGTGATGGCTCAGAGACCTCGTCAGATCTTATTTTCCGCTGTGCAGATCCATTGAAGACACATGTTTTGTAATTATCAATATTATTTCATGTTGTATTTATATGGATCATCTTGTATCTTTGGCTTTTGTATGTACTCAAATACCAATTTTTAACGTCACGTGCATAATATACTAGTCAATTATGTATGGGGTGTTACAACATTATTTACCGTTTATTATACTTTTAATTGTTATATTCTAGTATTTAGAATTAATCTTAGCTATTTTTATAAAACTTTAAGGATTTCACAATACAAATGATTTGTATTTCCTAAATTAGTTTTTTGTACTATTATGGAAAATCTTAAATAGATAAAACATATTTTCAATCGAAGATAATTACTATTATGTTAATATTAATTTCTTTGAAATTACAAGGATGAAATTTTTTTTCTAATTAATAAATAAAATAAATCATTATTAATTTGGAATAAATTATGTATATTTTATTTGTTTTAGAGTGGAAGACCTATTTTGTTCCTCACATAAAACTAAAGAATCCAATTTGTTCCTTGAGAAAAAATTAATCCTCAAGAACAATTGACCCAAAGATTATGGGGCAGAATAGATAAACACTTAGATATCGTTCCTTATAGTTATATGATTTTCATATTAAAATTATATTTAAACATTAATTTTTTGAGATATTTGTAACACCCCATACATAACTGACTAGTATATTATGCATGAAACGTTATAAATTGATATTGAGTACATACAAAAGCTAAAGTTATAGAAATATCCATATAAAATACAACATGAAATCCTAATAAGAATTACAAAACATGTGTCTTCAATGGATCTGCACAGCGGAGAATGAGATCTGACGAGGTCTCCAAGCCATCACCACTTCCAAGTCTTCAGTCCAAACCTGCTACTGACCAAAAGCTACTAAACCGCACCTGAAAAAATATAAGTTGATTGGGATGAGATTACTAAATCTCAGTGAGTCCTCCTATCCTATGGGTCCACTCGGATCTACAGGGTACATGCATCAAAACCGAATCCACCACTGATTCGGGGTTCATCCTCACATCCGGTACAAGTACGAAGAAAACAAGGAATCATCCACCATTGGACGATTAATGCAGATATGCAATTATATAAGAAACCAAGTATGCAAAACCCGCATCCATATACGGGGAATCCAGAAACGCGTTAATGCCTCGACTAGGTTATAAAAACACACCCTCGATGAATCACGCCCATGCCTCTTGTCAAGAGACTTGTACAAGCACACCGCAAGATAATTAGACGGGTTCGCACAAGCCTAAATGGCAGCGAGATGACCTTAGCCTAATTGGCGTCATTGTCCCATTAACCATCTTCACGCACATGTGTTAACGCCGAGTACAATACGCCATCTTGACACATGGGTCCATCGGGCGAAAGCCTAGTGATGTAGCCTACATGGCACCGCTAGAGATGGTTTACCTGTTATGCGTAAGCCTACTTGGCCGCACAACGCCATCATACCGAGCACGCAAGTGTGTTAACGCCAAGTGGGAAATGCCACAAGACCCTCACAAGCACACTGCAACGGTAGCTCAGGTGTGAGCCCAGGATCACATGATCCGGGCTGTCCCATTGGTCACAAAGCCTGGGATGTAACGCAACCTAGCCCCCGGCCCGTTTTGATTCAAGCATACACACATATCAAGCTCCAAATCACACAAGCACACAATCCCAATTATTTAGCCAAAACAACGGGCATTAACAAGATATTCACATCTCATCACAACATAGCATTCGTATTTAAACATAATATAGCAATTAAGTGCAATGAGATTAATCCATTCTAATCATGAATGATTCACATATTAAAAATAACATATCCATGATCATAAATGACATTAGCATGTTTAAATACCAATTAAACAAGTCTCACACGGCTAAAGAGACACTCGGTTCCCTATACGGAACGGAACTATTCTCGGGGGAAATAGTCACATACAATTTCACTCGACAAGACACACTAAGTGGGGTTAAAATATGATTAAATCAAACATTCTGGTTTCGGAACCAATTCTATTAGAAAGTACACGTCGCTAGCTTTCCAACGATATAAAGTTTGCGCAATTCCGATACCCGAGCCGAAAGTTATGAATTTATAAAGTTTGGCTGATTTTTCCCTTTTAACCCAGTGTAACGGGTTACGCCAAATCCGTAACCGGTTACGGGCACGAAAAATAGCCCAGAATTGCATTTTCAGCAGCGTAACCGGTTACGCAAAACCCCGTAACCGATTACACTGTAACAGAAATGAATTTTCTGCATTTTAAGAGTTCTAAAACAGTCCCAAACCTTTCTAATTGATCCCCTGTATCATATATATAATTTCCAACGAAATTCTAACATGCAATAATGATCAAGGATATATCCAACCAAATATTAACAAAGACAACTAACAATTATCACAATTAGCATGTTAATGTCATGGATTTAAGATTACTTCTCACAATCCCTAAATCCCCAATCACAAACCCTTACATGCAACACCCCCAAGTCACTATCTAAGGACTCACCTTGGATCAAATGGAGGTTAAGATGGTGCTCTTGTTACTATTGCATCTCCCTCTTGCTCAAACTTCCATCTCCATCATCAAGAAATCCGTAGCTCCTCATAACACACATTCAGCATAACTGACACAACTTCAAGATCAGTTTTCTCCTCCAAAACAGAAGCTATGAACGCGAACCATAGGTGCAAATCGAAGATAAATTCGTTAGCTTTCCAATGGGACCAGAATCATTACGATCGGAGTTACGAGTTGAGAGTTATACCTGATTTAGTGGAGGCTGTCATGGAATACGAAAATGGAACTTGAGTTATGAGTTCTTCTTGGCTCTAATCTCTTTATTCTCCAAAAGAAATGATTCTCTAACAAAGATATACAGCCCTCCATCCAAACAACTCCTTATGACTCATGCAAGATGTCTATTGTCCAAAATGCCCTCTAACTATGCCATAATCACAAAGTTGCCATCTTGTTGGTTTCTACCCAATATCCTTCTATTCCAACTAACTTTTGGATTTTTCTACTAATCCACTTACTCTTATACTAATCCTCCTTAGATTATTATAGAATAAGTCTATTGTGCATACCAATTATCAATTAAATGATAATTACCTAGGTCGAAGAATCGGGATATTACATTCTTCCCCCCTTAAATTGAATTCGTCCTTGAATTCTTTCCGATCACCACGGAAACAACTATCCAAGTCTATTCAAACCGGGGGAATGGAATGTCCCTTACATTCCTCCCTTAGGTAGCTTCACTACTCTGCCTGAGGGTCATCCCAATTGAAGAAACATAATCTGCCAAACTGGTATTCCCATTATTCATGATCAGAACCTTAACTATCAAGCAACACGTCTGTTCAGGTACTTCGTCTTGACATACCTAGGGAAAGATCCTTCCAGGGTCCTTGACCTTCACTGCTCTGCACTGAATCTCCAAAACTTCAAAAACTCTAATAATCCACTCATGTCGGATATCCTTCGCTTCATTCTCTGGTGTGCTCACCCTCGTTCAACAAACATTACTAATTCACTCAGCTCCTTGAATTACTTCCCACTTGAGGATTACCGCCACAACGTTGCTTCTGCGATAACACTTCAAGTTATTCTCCACTCGAGTCCATACGATGTCATTAGGTGATCTCCAAATTCCTTGGTCTTAACCTCTAGTTCCCAAAGTCTTAGGATGATTGTCCCAAATTTACCTTTACTTATACAATTGAATCTCCTTACTTTAACCCTTACTCCAGTTTAGACACAACAACTGTCACCGTAAACCGCGAAGGTATAATCATCTTGCAACTATAGCCTTAACAATCGACAACCTCGCATAAGATTCTACTGATAAGAGACGAAATTCAACAACTGACCTGTAACCATTGTACCAGTCTTCCTGTACAATCATAGTACACAAGGCATAACCACAAAGAACTTGCGCCAACTGAATTTCCTCTCTAGCCTTCAACATTTCGGCAGTCACGATATTATGTCCAACCCTTATGACTTACAAGCTCAACTGATGATCTCTACAAACATCGGACAACATGCCATCCAGCAAATGTGTTCCCCAGCTGGCCCATTGACAACACCTCTTGAGTTTTATGGTGGATCCTCGAGAGATTGGAATGAACGAAACACTGCTTCGACAATTTCTCTTAGGGAGAAACTTTCATCCCAACATAAAATCCTACCAAATAGTTCGTTCGTTCCTACCTCAGACTTATCTGATTCTTCCTTGATCCGTTCCGCTACTCTGATTCCAACAATTCACACACCTTGAAATCCTCTGAGTCGCGTTATATCCATAATCCACTTAGTTTCAGTTAATACACAATAATTCCTTGTCTACAGTTGTCCAATTACAACACGTGCCAGAACTCCATATACATCCATCGTTGACTACTACTCCTCAAAGTTGCATACTCTCCAGAATTAAGTTTCTACTTACCCTGCAATTCCATATTAGTTCATCTACTACAACTTAGGCACACGTTTCGATCTCAGGACATTGAAACCCAAATACTCACTGACTTAGAGGTTTGTCCTTGTTACTGATTTCCACAACGTACAACTACTATGTTTTACCCCTTCCAACAAGTCTGGCTGCTTAGCCGGTATAACGAATCCCTCATAACATATGCAACTTACTATAACTCTGTCAGTTTAACATCGCCTCTTCCCAACCAAACAACTTCATTCTCTTAACGTAGTATCACCTCTGATAACTCGTGCGACTTACAGATATAACAATCCTCCCATAGCCACACTCCATTCACACAGTTATCTAATGCATGTTCCACCACTGAATCAGACACTAAACTGACTTCCTCGGCGGCTGCATCCTTCATTGCAGTGCTCCCAACGGTCTGAGTGTAGCCACAATGCAAGAAATTGCACTTTGTATTTCGAACATCTCTCTTATAGACTCCTCAGAAGTTCTCAAACCAAAATGTCTATGCTTTACCAAGATTGACATTTCTTCACTCAGAGTATCTACAGACACTCTACCAGATACGTCACACATCAAACTAGTCCAAGATACAATTCGCATATTCCATCACCGGTTGCCAATGATACATGATAGCCACTCACTATGCTGACTAGGATATCATGACCGCACATGAGTCTCACTCTAGACACTCATGTAGAATTGCCAACTTAACACTTCACGAAACGAGAACGTCCCCAAGGTACAATCTGATACTAACTCACGTGATCACGATCACTCGGAGTCTCCATAAGTATAGTATTGGATCTTGATCCATCTCACCATCTCCTATATAGTTATTCCTTTACTATCGAGTGCGACGTATGCATCCTTATCCCACATACCTTATGAGAGTCTGGATCTGTGTCTCACGAGTGCCAAATCAGAATTCTACCTTGAGCTTCAGATCACCTTTGTCCCACACATGTCGGAAAAAGGATGACTCACGCATCTTGTCCACGATAGTGATACTGTGGCATTATACCCGTCTGGTAGTACCAACATGGTGGTCCAACTCCGAGGCCATGTATCCAGGCAACCTACCTCTGTGGCGTATAACGATCTCCACGCGTATCCTAAAGTCACAACCAACAAGTGTCTGAACAGACCTCCAATAGGTTCATCGTTCCTCAAGTCCTTCGAATAACACTCTTTAGGATGCTAAAACCTGAGAGTGCTTCACATCAAGGTTTACTTACTCAGAAGGCCAAAACGCCAAGCACAAAGATTTGGAGTTCAACTTCGGATTACCATGCAGTGTGCGTACCCACTCGTCCCACACATGCATGAGATTCCAAGGATAATTCAGTTCAGATAGAAATACTATGGTCCTTAACAACTGACACAACTGCGGTCATCCTGCTGACGTTCCAGATAGATGCTAGTTCTTACTTGCCTTGACACCCAACGCCAAGCGGAGTTTTATGGCTTCACTCGGGGTCAGACGAACAATAACTAACAAAAACTTAGGTTACTGCATTTCACGCTTCTACATCATTTCATATTCCATCTAGCGTAGTTCTAGAACTTAAATATAAAATGATAAGAACAGAAATACATATCCTCTTCTATCGACCGGATATCCAAACCTTGCCCAATCGTAAGCTACCCCGCTCTTACATTCCATCAACCCTTACTAGTAAACTACTCTTGCTTAGGGTGCTTCAAGTTGGATCATGATCTAATACTTCGTCCATCCAACTACTGTCCGTACCAGCAAAATCAGAAAGGTCTAACTCTTCTATCCGCATTTCCAGAGGTCATTCTGTCCTATCAGCTCACCCTTAACACCGGCAGCACCATCAGTACTGAATCCTACTAATTCCCAACTCGACACCCTCGGAGAATCTTACTTACAAGGCTCTTTCTCAATCCTGTCTGGATTTCCCTTACTATTACCAAGACATAGAGAAAGTTTCACTTCATCCAGTCAAAATCCTGGGGGTTCTAGTTGTCTCAATCCACACCTTGGTAGTTCCGGTATTACTTCTTTGCGTCAAATGCTCCTCTTAAGCTTGACGACTCCAATATCCCTTCTACTTAAGTAGTCCAATAAATCCAGTTTCCATATACAATTCACCACCCAACTAATCCTTTCTACTTGGGTTCACGACACTACAGGTTTACGAGTCCTCGTGGCGGCTCTGCCGTAATCCTACTGTCTCACACTCACTCGATGAGTTGATCAAGTTCAACAACTGAATGAGATATTAGTAAAATCAGGTTAGCAACGCGCACATGTGAGGAAGAAAGGAATTGCTAGTGATGTCTCTTGGCTCGGCCGAGAATCGACTTGCTCTGATACCAACTGTAACACCCCATACATAACTGACTAGTATATTATGCATGAAACGTTATAAATTGATATTGAGTACATACAAAAGCTAAAGTTATAGAAATATCCATATAAAATACAACATGAAATCCTAATAAGAATTACAAAACATGTGTCTTCAATGGATCTGCACAGCGGAGAATGAGATCTGACGAGGTCTCCAAGCCATCACCACTTCCAAGTCTTCAGTCCAAACCTGCTACTGACCAAAAGCTACTAAATCGCACCTGAAAAAATATAAGTTGATTGGGATGAGATTACTAAATCTCAGTGAGTCCTCCTATCCTATGGGTCCACTCGGATCTACAGGGTACATGCATCAAAACCGAATCCACCACTGATTCGGGGTTCATCCTCACATCCGGTACAAGTACGAAGAAAACAAGGAATCATCCACCATTGGACGATTAATGCAGATATGCAATTATATAAGAAACCAAGTATGCAAAACCCGCATCCATATACGGGGAATCCAGAAACGCGTTAATGCCTCGACTAGGTTATAAAAACACACCCTCGATGAATCACGCCCATGCCTCTTGTCAAGAGACTTGTACAAGCACACCGCAAGATAATTAGACGGGTTCGCACAAGCCTAAATGGCAGCGAGATGACCTTAGCCTAATTGGCGTCATTGTCCCATTAACCATCTTCACGCACATGTGTTAACGCCGAGTACAATACGCCATCTTGACACATGGGTCCATCGGGCGAAAGCCTAGTGATGTAGCCTACATGGCACCGCTAGAGATGGTTTACCTGTTATGCGTAGGCCTACTTGGACGCACAACGCCATCATACCGAGCACGCAAGTGTGTTAACGCCAAGTGGGAAATGCCTCAAGACCCCCACAAGCACACTGCAACGGTAGCTCAGGTGTGAGCCCAAGATCACATGATCGGGGCTGTCCCATTGGTCACAAAGCCTGGGATGTAACGCAACCTAGCCCCCGGCCCGTTTCGATTCAAGCATACACACATATCAAGCGCCAAATCACACAAGCACACAATCCCAATTGTTTAGCCAAAACAACGGGCATTAACAAGATATTCACATCTCATCACAACATAGCATTCGTATTTAAACATAATATAGCAATTAAGTGCAATGAGATTAATCCATTCTAATCATGAATGATTCACATATTAAAAATAACATATCCATGATCATAAATGACATTAGCATGTTTAAATACCAATTAAACAAGTCTCACACGACTAAAGAGACACTCGGTTCCCTATACGGAACGGAACTATTCTCGGAGGAAATAGTCACATACAATTTCACTCGACAAGACACATAAGAGTAATTTTTCAATATCATCCAAATTTAAACTTGTACACATAAGAGTAATTTTTCAATATCATCCAAATTTATTTAAGTAAGTTAATTTAATGTGATTTTAGTTAAGAGTGTGAGTTTTTTGCTTATATATATAAATATACATACATAGGTTTCATAGAACTATTAATTAAGGAATTTTTTAAATATAACAATTAAATATAACTTTGTATTAGAAATATAAAATTTTCATTGCAACTACTCAATAGAAATTATAGAATTAAATATTTTAAACGATATTACATTATTGATTTTCAACTTATTTTTATGAGAACTTTATAGATTGTTTCTAGATAAATTTATTCAAACAAATGAAAAAACTATTAATTTTACATTAAAATTTCCCAGTCGTCAAGTTGCAACAACATTCACCCCCGTTACATGAGCCACCGTTAGGTTTGCCCCATTCTTTTACACAAAAATAGTTACACTGTGCTGGGTCTGTGGGACAAGAATTCGACGAAAAACATGCTGTGGAGTCCAATTCGATTTCTCCTGTAACAATAAATTAAATTACATTAGAAATAATAAGTGAAAATGTGAACTTGTAACTTTTTATATATCTTGTATTTCATAACATTATTTTTTCTCAAACATAACATATGCCTTTTAATATACCAGATAGCATACAGCATTCCAAGTACATTTATTAAAAACATAAAATGAAGTAGTAAAAATTAACATATAGATTATTACTGGAAAATATGTTTGAGGCAACGAAGTTCATCAAAATTTTATTTTCTAATATTATTTATTTAAAACAAAAAAGCATTTGCCTTTTAATATACTCGATAGTATCCTACAATTCAAGTGTTTTATTAAAAACACAACAATGCAGTTGAAGCAATTAAAATTAAGTTATAGATATAGGTTATTACTTGCGAAGATGCCTGAAGCAATGCAAATGATCATAAATGTTAAAAGGAGAGTCTTGTAGAATACCATTTTGTTTTTAAATGTGGAAATAAGCTTGTTGCAATGGCCTATTTATAATGACTTGGAGAGTTCAATTAGATCATTAAGTTCAAGTAAGAAAAATGACAAAATTTAAATAGGAAATCGGATGATTTGAAATATTTTTCTTTTAACTTAATGCTTTTCATTTATTTTTATGCTTTTTTAAGCCGATTCCAAAATTAATATAGATAATTTCAAAATTGTATTATAATTATTTAATTTTCCAAATATTAAATTCCTGTTGGGATTGTCTTAAATGGTCATTAATAACTAGTTGATTGTGGGACAATTTTTATAAAAAAATAAACACCATGTATATACAAGTTTTATGGGACATATAACATCTCTTTTATAAGAAAATCATAACTAATATTAAACAATTTTGCAACTCTAGATCAAAAAATATCATATTTTCATTTTCCAATATATTTTTAAAATAATATTTTTTTCCGAATTTCTTTTTGTAAATACGATCATAATCTAAAAATGCAGAGAATATCATCTAGATAATATTTTTATTACACACATTGGTTACCATTTCTGTAACACCCCATACATAACTGACTAGTATATTATGCATGAAACGTTAAAATTGATATTGAGTACATACAAAAGCTATAGTTATAGAAAGATCCATATAAAATACAACATGAAATTCTACTAAGAAGCATAATACATGAGTCTTCAATAGATCTTGCACAGCGGAATGTCAAAACCAACGAGGTCTTCGAGCCAACACCACTTCCAAGTCTTCAGTCCAAACCTGTTACTGACCAAACGCTACTAACTGCACCTGAAAAAAAATATAAGTTGATTGGGGTGAGATTACTAAATCTCAGTGAGTCCTCCTATCCTATGGGTCCACTCGGCTCTACAGGGTACATGCATCACAAACCGAATCCACCATTGATCCGGGGTTTATCCTCTCATCCGGTACAAGTACGGAGCAAATACATGAATCGTCCACCATAGGAGTCATCGTATCACAAGTACACAAATAGTACAACAAACACGTATGCAGACCCATACCCATGTACGGGGAATCCAGAAGTGGTAACAACCAAACTACCAAGGCTGCACGCACACCCTCGGTGGGTTCACCCATGCCTATTTGTCAAGAGACTTGCACAAGCACCCTGCAAGAGTGATTAAATGGGTTCGCACAAGCCTACTTGGCTGCGAGATGACCTTGCCTAAGAGGCGGCACCGTCCCATTAACCATCTGTACGCACGTGGTGTTAACAGCAAGTGCAACACGCCGTCTCGACGCATGAGCCCATCCGGGTAGGAACCTAATGATGTAGCCTACATGGCATCACTAGAGATGGTTTACCTGTTATGCGTAGGCTTACTTAGCCGCATAACGCCATCATACCGAGCACGCGAGTGTGTATACAGCAAGTGAGTAAAATGCCTCCAGACCCTCACAAGCACACTGCAACGGTAGTTCAGGTGTGTTAATCATACCAAGAACGCCAATGTGTTAACCGCAAGTGAGACACGCCTCATAGACTCTCACGAGCACATCGCAATGGTATTTGGAAACTAGTCCATATACAATAGTGCCTTACCACCTAGTAGTGGCCCACTTCGATTCTAGCATACCACACGCATAACAAGCGTCAATCACACAATACAATCAATCCCGAATGTTTAACCGAAACAATGGGAATTAATGATCATTATCACACAAAGCATCATGCCACAAACAAGCAACCATCTCCGAATGTCAATCGAACGGACGAATAAACATAATATGATCATCATAAAGCATATCAATATAATGCATTAATTAATGATCCGCATATTGAGAATCAACACATCCATGATCATTGACAGCATTAACATGTTCAAATATAATTTAAACAAGTCTCACACGACTAAGGAGGCGTTCGGTTCTCTATTCGGAACGGAACTGCTCTCGGGGGAGTTAGTAACATAAAATCTTGCCCGACGAGGCGCACTAAGTAGGGTTCCAATATTATTAAATCACACATTCTGGTTTGGGGACCAATTTTATTAGAAAGTACACGTCGCTAGCTTTCCAACGATATAAAGTTTGCGTAATTCCGATACCCGAGCCGAAAGTTACGACTTTCTAAAGTTTGCTGATTTTTCCTTCTGCGTCCAGGGTAACCGGTTACTCAGAAGCCAGTAACCGGTTACTGGCATGAAAAATGCCCAGAAACGCAAATTTACACAGAGTAATCGGTTACCCAAATGCCAGTAACCGATTACCCTGAAGCAGAATCAATTTTCTGCATTTTAAGGGTTCTATAACAGTCCCAATTGCCCCATAATTGATTCCATGCATCACTAACATAATTCCAACGAATTCTAACATGTAGTAGTGATCTAATGGACACAATACATACATAACATACAATCTAAGCATTAAATCAAGCATGCATCACAGAAAATTACCAATTATCAATTTATCACATTTATCATTCATTTAAGCATGCAATATGTTCATCTCCATCTAAACCCTTGACATGCATTCTTCCCCAAATCCTACCCAAGTTCTATCTAAAGGACTCACCTTGCTAAAATGGAGGTTGAGATTGTGTTCTTGCTTCCACTAAACTTCCTTCTTGATCAAATCTTCATCTCCAACAAGAACAAACCCGTAATCCCTCTTTTCACACTTTCAGCATCACTGACACAACTTCAAGGTCAGTTTTCTCCTTCGAATCAGAAGCTATAAATGCGAACCCTAGGTGCAAAACGAAGAGAAATTCGTTAGCTATCCAATGGGACCGGAATCAGCTCAATCGGAGTTACGAGCGGAGAGTTATTACCTGATTAGTGAAGGCTGTACCATAGTTGCGAAAATGGAGGATGAAGGTGATGAACATGAATCTTCCTCTTCTCTCCCATGCTTCTAAGCTTCTCATTTCCTTTTCCAATTCTGATCCTTTCAGCCAAACAAACCCTTATAATGATATACTTTTTCTTTGGACCAATTTGCCCTTTAACTAAGCCATATTTACCAATATGCCACATGGTTCCTTTCTAACTAAATCCACTAGCTCTTCTTATAAGCAAATTCTCACATTGATACGGAATAGGACCAGACGTGCATTCTAATTTCCAATTATCCAATTAAATGATAATTACTAGCGTCGGCAAACCGGGGTATTACATTCTCCCCCCCTTAAATAGAATTCGCCCTCGAATTCCTTCCGATCACCATGCCAACAAACACCTTCACATCTTCTCCTTTGGATAAACCTTACAACTCTGATTGAAACTTGTTCCGTCTAAGGAAACATAACCTACTACTAATAGACTTGTGCTCTACCATCCCCGATTGAAAACCCCAGATCTTTCATGACACATCTCTTCTGAGGTCTCCAACCTCTACACATCATACTGAGTCTGTAGCCTTGGAACTGATGGCAATCCATGCCTAGTTGGGATATTCATCATACCACGTATCTGCTAAGCTCATCCTTACTAATATAAGCCC
This sequence comes from Vicia villosa, assembly GCF_029867415.1. Taxonomy (NCBI): domain Eukaryota; kingdom Viridiplantae; phylum Streptophyta; class Magnoliopsida; order Fabales; family Fabaceae; genus Vicia; species Vicia villosa. The sequence goes on along the minus strand of NC_081183.1, from coordinate 47,813,579 downwards.
CAGAATCTCCACTTTTTCCATAGGTTCCCAAAAACACTGCCATTCCAAGAAATCTTATTACAACTTTCCTTCAATGACGATATCCCAGATTCACTTCCAAACCGATCCTTCATTCAGTCTTAGACCACATCACTGCCACTGCAAACCACAAGGGAGTAGAATCCCACAACTACATCCTTAATATCCGACAATTTCCCTTGCAGTTCCACTGACAAAAGGTGAACTCTAACAGCGGTCCTACAATCTTCGCCCAAATTCTTCACGCACGCTCATAAGTGCACCAGACATATCCATGATAAATCTTTGTCAAGCAAAATGCTTCACTTGACTTCATCATTTCAACGATCACGATATTCACAAGCTCGACCGTCGACCAAGAAAACATCCGATTGCACATCAATCATGAAGCCTCCTCTAAGTCGGTCGTCAACAATACCTCTCAAGATTATGGTGATCCTTAAGAGACTAGAACGAACGAAACGCTGCTTTGACAATTTCCCTTAGGAAGATATTTTCATCCCAATATAAGATCATGCGAATAGTCCGTCCATTCCTACCTCAGACTTATCTGATTCTTCCCTGATCCGTTGCGCTACTCTGATTCCAACAAGTCACACACCTTGAAATCCTCTGAGTCATATTATATCCATAATTCACTTAGTTCCCATTAATACACAATAATTCCTTATCTACAGTCGTCCAATTACAACACGTGCCAGAACTTTATATATATATCCATCATCGGCTACTACTCTTTGAAGTTGCGTACTTTCCAGAATCAAGCTTCTACTTACTCTGCCATTCCATATAGTTCATCTACCACAACTTAGGTACACGTTTCATCCTCAGGACATTGAGAACCAAATGCTCATTGACTTAGAAATCGTCCTTCGTTACTGATTCTCATAGTGTATAACCGTTATGTCTGTCATTCCAACAAATCTTTGTTGCTCAACCGGTATATCGAATCCTTCACGACATACTGCAGTTCATGATAACTCTAGCAGTTTTACACAACTTCTACCCAACCATACACCTTCATTCTCTTAGCGTAGTATCACCTCTGATAACTCGTGTGACCTACTGATATAACGATCCTCCCATAGCCACACTCCATTCACACAATCATCTAACGTATGTTCCACCTCTGAATCAGACACTGAACTGACTTCCTCAGCGGCTGCATCCTTCATTGCAGTGCTTCCAACGGTCTGAGTGTAGTCACAATGCAAGAAATTGCACTTTGCACTTTGCACTTCGAACATCTCTCTTATAAACTCCTTAGCAGTTCTCAAACCAAATTGTCCATGCCTTACCAAGATTAACACTTCTCCTTTCAGAGTACCTAGCAATATCTTACCGGACACATCACACATCGAGCCGATCCAAGATACAACTTGCATATTCCATCACCGGTCGCCAATGGTACATGATAGCCACTCACCATGCTGACCAGGATATCATGACCGCACATGAGTCCCACTCTAGACACTCATGTAAGATTTCCAACTTAACACTTCACAAAACGAGGACATCCCCAAGGTACAATCGGATACTAACTCACGCGATCACGATCACTCAGAGTCTCCATAAGTATAATATTGGGTCTTGATCCATCACATCATCTCCTGTCTAGTTATTCCTCTACTATCGAGTGCGATGTATGGATCCTTATCCCACATACCTTATGAGAGTCTGGATCTGTGTCTCACGAGTGCCAAATCAGAATTCCACCTTGAGCTTCGGATCACCTTTGTCCCACACATGTCGGAATAAGGATGACTCACGCATTTGTGCACGATAGCGATATTGTGGCATCATACCCGTCTGGTAGTACCAACATGGTGGTCTAACTCCGAGGCCATGTATCCAGGTAAACTACCTCAGTGGCGTATAATGACCCACACAAGTATCCTATTATCACAACCGACAAGTGTCTGAACAGGCTTCCAATAGGCTCATCGTTCCTCAAGTCCTTCGAATCACACTCCTCAGGATGCTAAAACCTGAGAGTGCTACACACCAAGGTTTACTTACTCGGAAATCCAAAACGCTAAGCACGAAGATTTGAAGTTCAACTCCGGGTCACCATGCAGTGCGGGTACCCACTCGTCCCACGCATGCATGAGATTCCAGGGATAATTCAGTCCAGATAGGAATACTATGGTTCCTAACATTCGACTCAACTGCGATCATCCTACTGACGTTCCAGATAGATCTTAGTTCTTACTCGCCCGAACGCCCAACACCAAGCGTAGTTCTATGGCTTCACTCGGGGTCAGACGAACAACAACTAACAAGAACTCAGGTTACTGCATTTCACGCTTCTACATCATTTCATATTCCATCTAGCGTAGTTCTAGAGCTTAAATATAAAATGATAAGAACAGAAATACATAACCTCTTCTATCGACCGGGTATTCAAGCCTCGCCCAATCGTAAGCTACCACACTCGTACATTCCACCAACCCTTACTAGGAAACTACTCTCGCTTAGGTGCACCAAGATGATTAAGAATCTAATACTTCACCCATCCAATTACTGTTAGTACCAACGCAATCAGAATGGTCTGACTTCTGTGTCCGCACTACCAAAGGTTATTCTGTCCTATCAGCTCATCAGTCGCACTCAACACCAGCAGCATCATCAGTACTGAATCCTACTAATTCTCAGCTCAACACCTTCGGAGAATCCCACTTACAAGGCTCCTACTCATTCCTATTTGGATTTCCCTTGCTATTACCAAGACTTAGAGAAATCTTCACTTCGTTCAGTCAAAATCCTGGGGGTTCTAGTTGTCTCCATCCACATCTTGACAGTTCGGGTATCACTACTTCGCGTCAAACGCTCTCCTTAAGCTTGACGACTCCAATATTATCCACTTACAACATCCAAAAAATCCATTACTCGTCCCACTTCAACTACTTGGGTTCACAACACTTACAGGTTTACGAGTCCTCGTGGCGGCTCTGCCGTAATCCTACTGTCTCACACTCAGTCGATGAGTTGATCAAGTTCAACAACTGAATGAGATATCAGTAAAATCAGGCTAGCAACGCACACTTGAGAGGAGGAAAAGGAATTGCTAGTGATGTCTCATGGCTCGGCCGAGAATCGACCTGCTCTGATACCAACTGTAACACCCCATACATAACTGACTAGTATATTATGCATGAAACGTTAAAATTGATATTGAGTACATACAAAAGCTATAGTTATAGAAAGATCCATATAAAATACAACATGAAATTCTACTAAGAAGCATAATACATGAGTCTTCAATAGATCTTGCACAGCGGAATGTCAAAACCAACGAGGTCTTCGAGCCAACACCACTTCCAAGTCTTCAGTCCAAACCTGTTACTGACCAAACGCTACTAACTGCACCTGAAAAAAAATATAAGTTGATTGGGGTGAGATTACTAAATCTCAGTGAGTCCTCCTATCCTATGGGTCCACTCGGCTCTACAGGGTACATGCATCACAAACCGAATCCACCATTGATCCGGGGTTTATCCTCTCATCCGGTACAAGTACGGAGCAAATACATGAATCGTCCACCATAGGAGTCATCGTATCACAAGTACACAAATAGTACAACAAACACGTATGCAGACCCATACCCATGTACGGGGAATCCAGAAGTGGTAACAACCAAACTACCAAGGCTGCACGCACACCCTCGGTGGGTTCACCCATGCCTATTTGTCAAGAGACTTGCACAAGCACCCTGCAAGAGTGATTAAATGGGTTCGCACAAGCCTACTTGGCTGCGAGATGACCTTGCCTAAGAGGCGGCACCGTCCCATTAACCATCTGTACGCACGTGGTGTTAACAGCAAGTGCAACACGCCGTCTCGACGCATGAGCCCATCCGGGTAGGAACCTAATGATGTAGCCTACATGGCATCACTAGAGATGGTTTACCTGTTATGCGTAGGCTTACTTAGCCGCATAACGCCATCATACCGAGCACGCGAGTGTGTATACAGCAAGTGAGTAAAATGCCTCCAGACCCTCATAAGCACACTGCAACGGTAGTTCAGGTGTGTTAATCATACCAAGAACGCCAATGTGTTAACCGCAAGTGAGACACGCCTCATAGACTCTCACGAGCACATCGCAATGGTATTTGGAAACTAGTCCATATACAATAGTGCCTTACCACCTAGTAGTGGCCCACTTCGATTCTAGCATACCACACGCATAACAAGCGTCAATCACACAATACAATCAATCCCGAATGTTTAACCGAAACAATGGGAATTAATGATCATTATCACACAAAGCATCATGCCACAAACAAGCAACCATCTCCGAATGTCAATCGAACGGACGAATAAACATAATATGATCATCATAAAGCATATCAATATAATGCATTAATTAATGATCCGCATATTGAGAATCAACACATCCATGATCATTGACAGCATTAACATGTTCAAATATAATTTAAACAAGTCTCACACGACTAAGGAGGCGTTCGGTTCTCTATTCGGAACGGAACTGCTCTCGGGGGAGTTAGTAACATAAAATCTTGCCCGACGAGGCGCACTAAGTAGGGTTCCAATATTATTAAATCACACATTCTGGTTTGGGGACCAATTTTATTAGAAAGTACACGTCGCTAGCTTTCCAACGATATAAAGTTTGCGTAATTCCGATACCCGAGCCGAAAGTTACGACTTTCTAAAGTTTGCTGATTTTTCCTTCTGCGTCCAGGGTAACCGGTTACTCAGAAGCCAGTAACCGGTTACTGGCATGAAAAATGCCCAGAAACGCAAATTTACACAGAGTAATCGGTTACCCAAATGCCAGTAACCGATTACCCTGAAGCAGAATCAATTTTCTGCATTTTAAGGGTTCTATAACAGTCCCAATTGCCCCATAATTGATTCCATGCATCACTAACATAATTCCAACGAATTCTAACATGTAGTAGTGATCTAATGGACACAATACATACATAACATACAATCTAAGCATTAAATCAAGCATGCATCACAGAAAATTACCAATTATCAATTTATCACATTTATCATTCATTTAAGCATGCAATATGTTCATCTCCATCTAAACCCTTGACATGCATTCTTCCCCAAATCCTACCCAAGTTCTATCTAAAGGACTCACCTTGCTAAAATGGAGGTTGAGATTGTGTTCTTGCTTCCACTAAACTTCCTTCTTGATCAAATCTTCATCTCCAACAAGAACAAACCCGTAATCCCTCTTTTCACACTTTCAGCATCACTGACACAACTTCAAGGTCAGTTTTCTCCTTCGAATCAGAAGCTATAAATGCGAACCATAGGTGCAAAACGAAGAGAAATTCGTTAGCTATCCAATGGGACCGGAATCAGCTCAATCGGAGTTACGAGCGGAGAGTTATTACCTGATTAGTGAAGGCTGTACCATAGTTGCGAAAATGGAGGATGAAGGTGATGAACATGAATCTTCCTCTTCTCTCCCATGCTTCTAAGCTTCTCATTTCCTTTTCCAATTCTGATCCTTTCAGCCAAACAAACCCTTATAATGATATACTTTTTCTTTGGACCAATTTGCCCTTTAACTAAGCCATATTTACCAATATGCCACATGGTTCCTTTCTAACTAAATCCACTAGCTCTTCTTATAAGCAAATTCTCACATTGATACGGAATAGGACCAGACGTGCATTCTAATTTCCAATTATCCAATTAAATGATAATTACTAGCGTCGGCAAACCGGGGTATTACATTTTCTTCGACTACCAATGTTAAAAGATAAAGAAAAGTTTATGAATAGCCTTAAAATATTATCTATATTTAACTACATATTATAGTCCACTTATAAATATTAATTCACTTATTTACCACTAATATTTGAATTAATTTTACAAACCTTACTAATTTCATCAATCAATGAATAGTATTATCCATTATATAATATACTAACAATTTATCGACCTGATCAAGTTATTGAACCACTGGATTACTGGTCGCACACCGCATGGCTTCTAATTTAGTTTATAATTTACACAAATCGAAAAGAAAATTCATATAAGAAGATTTTTGATATTAATTTCATGCAGATAAGTTGAATATGGATTTTAAATAAAATTTCAACTTCCAAGCATAACCATATGTTGATACTCTTAACTTAACAAAATAAGTTGGAAAAGTAATTGCATGATATAATACCATAAACTAATATGAGACACTAAGAAATATTATTCTATATATATATATATATATATATATATATATATATATATATATATATATATATATATATATATATATAATTAAAAATAGAATATAGAGTAGAAAAATAAAAACTCTGTAAATAATGTGATTCATATTGAAAATAATGTGAAAATATAATTTCAGCATGTCTTGCATAATCAATGGCGAAAAATAAAGTAAACTTTTAGGATTGGTCTTAAAATATTTTTTATATTTTACTACATTTCGTGTCTTCCATATCCTATAATAATCATTATAAATAAAAAGTTTTTGAGTTGTCCTAAAGTTTAATACTACATTATTTACCGTTTATTATACTTTTAATTTTTATATTCTAGTTTTTAGAATTAATCTTAGCTATTTTTATAAAAATTAAAGGATTTCACAATACAAATGATTTGTATTTCCTAAATTAGTTTTTTGTACTATTATGGAAAATCTTAAATAGATGAAAACATATTTTCAATCGAAGATAATTACTATTATGTTAATATTAATGTCTTTGAAATTACAAGGATGAAATTTTTTTTCTAATTAATAAATAAAATAAATCATTATTAATTTGGAATAAATTATGTATATTTTATTTGTTTTAGAGTGGAAGACTTATTTTGTTCCTCACATAAAACTAAAGAATCCAATTTGTTCCTTGAGAAAAAATTAATCCTCAAGAACAATTGACCCAAAGATTATGGGGCAGAATAGATAAACACTTAGATATCGTGCCTTATGGTTATATGATTTTCATATTAAAATTATATTTAAACATTAATTTTTTGAGATATTAATAATAATTAATTATTAAAATGTACTTAGATATAATTTTTAAACTTGTACACATAAGAGTAATTTTTCAATATCATCCAAATTTATTTAAGTAAGTTAATTTAATGTGATTTTAGTTAAGAGTGTGAGTTTTTTGCTTATATATAAATATACATATATAGGTTTCATAGAACTATTAATTAAGGAATTTTTTAAATATAACAATTAAATATAACTTTGTATTAAAAATATAAAATTTTCATTGCAACTACTCAATAGAAATTATAGAATTAAATATTTTAAAAGATATTACATTATTGATTATCAACTTATTTTTATGAGAACTTTATAGATTGTTTCTAGATAAATTTATTCAAACAAATGAAAAAACTATTAATTTTACATTAAAATTTCCCAGTCGTCAAGTTGCAACAACATTCACCCCCGTTACATGAGCCACCGTTAGGTTTGCCCCATTCTTTTACACAAAAATAGTTACACTGTGCTGGCTCTGTGGGACAAGAATTCGACGGAAAACATGTTGTGGAGTCCAATTCGATTTCTCCTGTAACAATAAATTAAATTACATTAGAAATAATAAGTGAAAATGTGAACTTGTAACTTTTTATATATCTTGTATTTCATAACATTATTTTTTCTCAAACATAACATATGCCTTTTAATATACCAGATAGCATACAGCATTCCAAGTACATTTATTAAAAACATAAAATGAAGTAGTAAAAATTAACATATAGATTATTACTGGAAAATATGTTTGAGGCAACGAAGTTCATCAAAATTTTATTTTCTAATATTATTTATTTAAAACAAAAAAGCATTTGCCTTTTAATATACTCGATAGTATCCTACAATTCAAGTGTTTTATTAAAAACACAACAATGCAGTTGAAGCAATTAAAATTAAGTTATAGATATAGGTTATTACTTGCGAAAATGCCTGAAGCAATGCAAATGATCATAAATGTTAAAATGAGAGTCTTGTAGAATACCATTTTGTTTTTAAATGTGGAAATAAGCTTGTTGCAATGGCCTATTTATAATGACTTGGAGAGTTCAATTAGAACATTAAGTTCAAGTAAGAAAAATGACAAAATTTAAATAGGAAATCGGATGATTTGAAATATTTTTCTTTTAACTTAATGCTTTTCATTTATTTTTATGCTTTTTTAAGCCGATTCCAAAATTAATATAGATAATTTCAAAATTGTATTATAATTATTTAATTTTCCAAATATTAAATTCCTGTTGGGATTGTCTTAAATGGTCATTAATAACTAGTTGATTGTGGGACAATTTTTATAAAAAAATAAACACCATGTATATACAAGTTTTATGGGACATATAACATCTCTTTTATAAGAAAATCATAACTAATATTAAACAATTTTGCAACTCTAGATCAAAAAATATCATATTTTCATTTTCCAATATATTTTTAAAATAATATTTTTTTCCGAATTTCTTTTTGTAAATACGATCATAATCTAAAAATGCAGAGAATATCATCTAGATAATACTTTTATTACACACATTGGTTACCATTTCTTCGACTACCAATGTTAAAAGATAAAGAAAAGTTTATGAATAGCCTTAAAATATTATCTATATTTAACTACATATTATAGTCCACTTATAAATATTAATTCACTTATTTACCACTAATATTTGAATTAATTTTACAAACCTTACTAATTTCATCAATCAATGAATAGTATTATCCATTATATAATATACTAACAATTTATCGACCTGATCAAGTTATTGAACCACTGGATTACTGGTCGCACACCGCATGGCTTCTAATTTAGTTTATAATTTACACAAATCGAAAAGAAAATTCATATAAGAAGATTTTTGATATTAATTTCATGCAGATAAGTTGAATATGGATTTTAAATAAAATTTCAACTTCCAAGCATAACCATATGTTGATACTCTTAACTTAACAAAATAAGTTGGAAAAGTAATTGCATGATATAATACCATAAACTAATATGAGACACTAAGAAATATTATTCTATATATTATATATATATATATATATATATATATATATATATATATATATATATATATATATATAATTAAAAATAGAATATAGAGTAGAAAAATAAAAACTCTGTAAATAATGTGATTCATATTGAAAATAATGTGAAAATATAATTTCAACATGTCTTGCATAATCAATGGCGAAAAATAAAGTAAACTTTTAGGATTGGTCTTAAAATATTTTTTATATTTTACTACATTTCGTGTCTTCCATATCCTATAATAATCATTATAAATAAAAAGTTTTTGAGTTGTCCTAAAGTTTAATACTACATTATTTACCGTTTATTATACTTTTAATTTTTATATTCTAGTTTTTAGAATTAATCTTAGCTATTTTTATAAAAATTAAAGGATTTCACAATACAAATGATTTGTATTTCCTAAATTAGTTTTTTGTACTATTATGGAAAATCTTAAATAGATGAAAACATATTTTCAATCGAAGATAATTACTATTATGTTAATATTAATGTCTTTGAAATTACAAGGATGAAATTTTTTTTCTAATTAATAAATAAAATAAATCATTATTAATTTGGAATAAATTATGTATATTTTATTTGTTTTAGAGTGGAAGACTTATTTTGTTCCTCACATAAAACTAAAGAATCCAATTTGTTCCTTGAGAAAAAATTAATCCTCAAGAACAATTGACCCAAAGATTATGGGGCAGAATAGATAAACACTTAGATATCGTGCCTTATGGTTATATGATTTTCATATTAAAATTATATTTAAACATTAATTTTTTGAGATATTAATAATAATTAATTATTAAAATGTACTTAGATATAATTTTTAAACTTGTACACATAAGAGTAATTTTTCAATATCATCCAAATTTATTTAAGTAAGTTAATTTAATGTGATTTTAGTTAAGAGTGTGAGTTTTTTGCTTATATATAAATATACATATATAGGTTTCATAGAACTATTAATTAAGGAATTTTTTAAATATAACAATTAAATATAACTTTGTATTAAAAATATAAAATTTTCATTGCAACTACTCAATAGAAATTATAGAATTAAATATTTTAAAAGATATTACATTATTGATTATCAACTTATTTTTATGAGAACTTTATAGATTGTTTCTAGATAAATTTATTCAAACAAATGAAAAAACTATTAATTTTACATTAAAATTTCCCAGTCGTCAAGTTGCAACAACATTCACCCCCGTTACATGAGCCACCGTTAGGTTTGCCCCATTCTTTTACACAAAAATAGTTACACTGTGTTGGCTCTGTGGGACAAGAATTCGACGGAAAACATGCTGTGGAGTCCAATTCGATTTCTCTTGTAACAATAAATTAAATTACATTAGAAATAATAAGTGAAAATGTGAACTTGTAACTTTTTATACGTCTTGTATTTCATCACATTATCTTTTCTCAAACATAACATATGCCTTTTAATATACCAGATAGCATCCAGCATTCCAAGTACATTTATTAAAAACATAAAATGAAGTAGTAAAAATTAACATATAGATTATTACTGGAAAATATGTTTGAGGCAACGAAGTTCATCAAAATTTTATTTTCTAATATTATTTTCTTAAAACAAAAAAGCATTTTCCTTTTAATATACTCGATAGTATCCTACAATTCAAGTGTTTTATTAAAAACACAACAATGCAGTTGAAGCAATTAAAATTAAGTTATAGATATAGGTTATTACTTGCGAAGATGCCTGAAGCAATGCAAATGATCATAAATGTTAAAATGAGAGTCTTGTAGAATACCATTTTGTTTTTAAATGTGGAAATAAGCTTGTTGCAATGGCCTATTTATAATGACTTGGAGAGTTCAATTAGAACATTAAGTTCAAGTAAGAAAAATGACAAAATTTAAATAGGAAATCGGATGATTTGAAATATTTTTCTTTTAACTTAATGCTTTTCATTTATTTTTATGCTTTTTTAAGCCGATTCCAAAATTAATATAGATAATTTCAAAATTGTATTATAATTATTTAATTTTCCAAATATTAAATTCATGTTGGGATTGTCTTAAATGTTCATTAATAACTAGTTGATTGTGGGACAATTTTTATAAAAAAATAAACACCATGTATATACAAGTTTTATGGGACATATAACATCTCTTTTATAAGAAAATCATAACTAATATTAAACAATTTTGCAACTCTAGATCAAAAAATATCATATTTTCATTTTCCAATATATTTTTAAAATAATATTTTTTTCCAAATTTCTTTTTGTAAATACGATCATGATCTAAAAATGTAGAGAATATCATCTAGATAATATTTTTATTACACACATTGGTTACCATTTCTTCCACTACCAATGTTAAAAGATAAAGAAAAGTTTATGAATAGCCTTAAAATATTATCTATATTTAACTACATATTATAGTCCACTTATAAATATTAATTCACTTATTTACCACTAATATTTGAATTAATTTTACAAACCTTACTAATTTCATCAATCAATGAATAGTATTATCCATTATATAATATACTAACAATTTATCGACCTGATCAAGTTATTGAACCACTAGATTACTGGTCGCACACCGCATGGCTTCTAATTTAGTTTATAATTTACATAAATTGAAAAGAAAATTCATATAAGAAGATTTTTGATATTAATTTCATGCAGATAAGTTGAATATGGATTTTAAATAAAATTTCAACTTCCAAGCATAACCATATGTTGATACTCTTAACTTAACAAAATAAGTTGGAAAAGTAATTGCATGATATAATACCATAAACTAATATGAGACACTAAGAAATATTATTCTATATATTATATATATATATATATATATATATATATATATATATATATATATATATATATATATATAATTAAAAATAGAATATAGAGTAGAAAAATAAAAACTCTGTAAATAATGTGATTCATATTGAAAATAATGTGAAAATATAATTTCAGCATGTCTGGCATAATCAATGGCGAAAAATAAAGTAAATTTTTAGGATTGGTCTTAAAATATTTTTTATATTTTACTACATTTCGTGTCTTCCATATCCTATAATAATCATTATAAATAAAAAGTTTTTGAGTTGTCCTAAAGTTTAATACTACATTATTTACCGTTTATTATACTTTTAATTTTTATATTCTAGTTTTTAGAATTAATCTTAGCTATTTTTATAAAAATTTAAGGATTTCACAATACAAATGATTTGTATTTCCTAAATTAGTTTTTTGTACTATTATGGAAAATCTTAAATAGATGAAAACATATTTTCAATCGAAGATAATTACTATTATGTTAATATTAATGTCTTTGAAATTACAAGGATGAAATTTTTTTTCTAATTAATATGTAACACCCCATACATATATGTCTAGAATAATATGTAGTGATGCTATAAATGGTACAAGAAACATACATAAGCGATAAACACAAGAAATTAAAATCATATACAATTCAAATGTCCATCCAAAAACGTATATGATCGGCTTGTCTTCAACAATGCACAGCGGAAAGATAACGTCTGACGAGGTCTTCCTGCCAACTACTTGTCCACAGTCTTCAAAGCAATCCTTCAAGCAATCCGTCTACTACTAACCTGTTCCTGAAAATATTAAGATGATTGGGGTGAGATTACTAAATCTCAGTGAGTTCCCCTATCTTATGGGTTCGCTCGGTTCTATAGGGTGCATGCAATCAAACGGATTCACCGAGAATCCGGGTCTTTCCTCACGGCTAGGTACAAGTACAAACAAGGATACACCACCATTGGAAGTCCCATAACTATCCAATGAGGCAACAACAACAACAAATAGGCTCACAGCCAACAACAAACAAGTACAGTTCCACGACTTACGACTTGTGACGAACCACGCTGCTTACCCCAGGCAAGTCTTACTAGTGGCATTGCTCATCCCAGATAAGTCTCACTCGTCACATAACACATGTAAGCCAGGAACCATACAACAAACAAGCAAATATGCATACCCGTACCCATGTACGAGGAATCCAGGAGTAAGTTACAGCCCGCTCATTAGGCTACGCAATCCACACCCTCGATGAGTTACACCCGTACATCGCATCAAGAGACTTGCACATGCACACCGCAAGACCAATCGGATTCACTTCCTAAATGGATTCTATCCGAGATGAGTTACAGCCGCGACATTGCCTAAGTGGCGTCCGACCCCATCATTGTCTATACGCCGATGTGTTAACGGCTAGTGCAAATACGCCATCTTGACAATACGAGCCCACCGGGCGAAAGCCTAGTGACCTTGCCTACGTGGCATCACTAGAGGTGAATCAAAGGTAATTTTGCCTACATGGCCTTACCTCTCCACCATACCAAGCACGCAGATGTGTTAACGGCTAGTGGAGAAACGCCCTATAAGACCTCCACATGCACATCGCAATGGTAGCTCAGGTGTGTAGAACATACCGAGAACGCCAATGTGTTAACGGCTAGTGGAGAAACGCCCTGAAAGACCTCCACATGCACATTGCAACGGTATCAAGTGTTCTATGCGATTTACCCCCTAATAGCCTAGGCCCACTCCGATTCAAGCATATGCAAACACAATCAGGCCACACAAGCAAGAGTCTACGAACGTTCAACCGGAACGAACGAGAACAACAATGATCACATCATAACACAATCAACAATTGCATATCTCAAATATACATGCATACAAGTAAGATGGTGATCATATCATAGTCTCATACACTTAAAACAAGTACTGGCATATCATACAAGTCATAAGAGGCCTTCGATTTCGATGCGAAACGAAACTGCACTCAAATGGGAGAAATATCAATTCTGTACCAGACTAGTTCGCTACAGCGAACTTCTGTTCGCTACAGCGAACTCAAACAGAAGCTAAACTTCTTCAAATCCAGGTCAGTTCGCTACAGCGAACTCCAGCGAAGCCCCGATTCGCTACAGCGAAGGAAAGTTCGCTACAGCGAATAAATCAATTCAGCTCCCAGGTTTATTCGCTACACCGTTCGCTACAGCGAACCATTCGCTACAGCGAATGAAAGTTCTCTGCAGCGAACTCTGCAAAATCAGCAAAATGCAGAGACGCATTTGGGGTCCCCAAGCCCCAAATTTCTACATGCAGCCATTGGTGATCGAATAATAAGCTATAGTAGACATGCATACACTCCTTTAGGATAACATTATACAACCTAATAGTTAGGGTAACATCCTGGTCTAATATCAACACAAGAATAACATCTTATTGACATAAACTCAAGGCTAATTGTGCTTGTTCTAATACCAAGCAACACCTAATCATGTCCCATAATTTATATCTGCACCAAAAGCATATTATCTAAATAATATCACATAAAGTACTGGAAGACCTTTCCAACGCTTCTGACGGCACTCCGTTTCGAGTTGTAGAACTCAAGTTATGACCGTTTTAGTGAAACATAATTATGCAGTCTGCAGGCATTCGCTGCAGCGAACACAGAGTTCGCTGTAGCGAACCTGACAGTGCAGAATACGAATTTGGGTTCTAACATCCATACTTTCCATCCCAAATCATCCCAAAACAAGCCCTAACATGTATCAACTCACTAGAACATGCAAGGACCTCATAAGAACACATTTTTCAACATTTAATTAGACATACTACAACAAGTATCTAAACACTGACATATAGCAGGTATAATCTCACTAACCCATTCAACATGCAAGAAATTCCCATTCCTACCCAAGTTCTATCTAATGGAACTCACCTTAACCCATGAAGATTCTGAGTTGAAGAGGTTGAGAGGATGATAATGGTGCTCTAAAGGTTCTCCTTTGATCAATACTCTACCACCAAAAGTGTTAAACCCGTATGCATGTTGTTCCTAAAAATCAGCATCAGCTCTTCATCTTCAAACATGTTTATCTCCATGATAAAGAACATGCAAGAGGCGATCCATACATGCAAATTGTAGAGAAATTTGTAAGCTTTCCAACGGGACCAGAATCAGCTCAATCGGAGTTACGAGCGAAGAGTTATTACCTGTTTAGTGAAGGCTGTTCTTAGAGTGCGAAAATGGTGGCTTGAACTTGTGTTCTTCTTTCTTTCCTTGTTCTAAACTCTCCTTCACTTATAAAAATATAACTCACTAGCCAAACAAGCCCTTAGTCCATGCAATAGAGTTTAATTTCCATTGTGTCCTCTAACTAGTTCATATTTACCACAATGCCACATGGTTCCTTTCCAACTAAATCCATTTGATTCTAACTACTCCGCTAACTCCTCTTATAAGCAAATTCTTACATTAATACGGAATAGGACCATACGAGCATTCTAATTTCCAATTAGCCAATTAAATGATAATTACTAGTGTCGGCAAATCGGGGTATTACATTCTCCCCCCCTTAAATAGAATTCGCCCTCGAATTCCTTCCGATCACCATGTCAACAAACACCTTCACATCTTCTCCTTTGGATAAACCTTACAATTCTGTTTGAAACTTGTTCCATCTAAGGAAACACAATCTACTACTAATAGACTTGTGCTCTACCGTCCCCGATTGAAAACCTCAAATCTTTCATAACACATCTCTTCTGAGGTCTCCAACCTCTACACATCATACTGAGTCTGTAGCCTTGGAACTGATGGCAATCCATGCCTAATTGGATATTCGTCATATCTCGTATCTTCTAAACTCATCCTTACTTAATATAAGCCCTAGAATCTCCACTTTTGCCATTGGTTCCCAGAAACACTGCCATTCCAAGAAATCTTATTACAACTTTCCTTCAATGACGATATCCCAGGTTCACTTCCAAACAGATCCTTCATTCAGTCTTAGACCACATCACTGCCACTGCAAACCACAAGGGAGTAGAATCCCAGAACTACAATCTTGATATCCGACAACTTCCCATTAAGCTTCACTGACAAAAGGGTGAACTCTAACAGCGGTCCCACAACCATCATCCAAGTGTTCACACACGCTCATATGTGCACCAGACCTATCCACGATGAATCTTCGTCAAGTAAAATCCTTCACATGACTTCATCATTCTAATGGTCACTATACTCACAAGCTCGATCGTCGACCAGGGGAACATCTGATCACACATCAATCACGAAGCCTCCTCTAAGCTGGTCCATCAACATTACCTCTCAAGATTGTGGCAGATCATTGAGAGATGGAAACAAACCAAAACATTACTCTAGAGAGTTCTCTTAGGAAGATATCTCCATTTCAACACAAAATCTTACAAGTAGTTCGTCCATACCCACTACATACTCATCTGATTATGCCTATCCGTTGCGCTACTCTGATCTCTACCGGTCACACACTCATTGGAATCCTCTGAATTACACTTCGTTCATGGTTCACTTAGTTCCATTACTACACCCTACTTAGTCTTTTAGTAGCAATAGTTCCTTCTCAACATTCGTCCGAATACAGCCCATTCCAGAATCTTAAACACACTCATCGCCCACTACTCCTCAAGGATGAGTGATTCAAAAAATCAAGTCACCAAACCTTCCATTATTTTAGAATAGGTTCATTCGAACACAACCTGGTTAACATGCCTCAGTTCAAGAACTCCTGAATCCAAATACTTTCTCTGAGTACGAGTTTTCCTTATCTTACTGACATCCAAACCTCATAGTTGTTGCAATGACTCTTCCTAACCATACGACTTCATACCGTTGGTGTGATAACACCTTAATAACTTACGCGACTTGACTTATGTAATAACCTCTTCTCAGTCTCGCTTCAATCATGTAGTCGTCTAATGCCTCTTCGTCTCTGAAGCTGACACAAAGCTTACTTCTTGAGTTGTGTTATCCCAATGCAACATGTCTAACTGCAAAGGTTTAGTCACAAAATAAGAGATCATACTCCGTTCCTCAGACATCTCCCTTTGAAATTCCGCGGCGCTCCCAAAACCGATGTGCCTCTACTTATCCAAGTTTGGCATTGTCCACGTTACCGAGGATCTACCAATAGTCCTCTAGGTATATCCCACATTGAGATAATCCAAAATACGCTTTATCCGCTTCCACACTGTTCACCAAGGTTAGAGATTAGTCTCACATTGTGCTGTCCCGGATACTACTCACACGAAGGTTCACCAATCTGAAAGATTAAGGAACCTAAAATTCTCACGTGACCACGGCCATCCAAGGTCTCCTCATAAGCGTAGCATTAGAATCTAATCCATCTCATTGTCATTCGCTCGCATAATCCTGAATCATCGAGTGTGACACATGGATTCTTATTCAACCTACCTTATGAGAATTTTGGGTTCGTGTCTCACGAGTACCAATCAGGATCCTACCTTGAGTTTCAGATCAACCCTGTCTCATATCTGTCGGAAAAGTTGACTCACACATCTTGTGTATGACAGTGATACTGTGGCGTCATACCTATCTGATAGTACTAACATGGTGGTCCTACTCCGAGGCCATGCATTCAAGTAACTTAACCAGTAGCGTATAACGATCTCCACTCGTATCCTATCACCACGACTGATGATAACTAGACAGGTCTCCCACTAGGGTAATTGCTCCTCAAGTCCTTCTAGTCACATTCCTTAGGATTCTCAAACCTAAGAGTGTCACACGTCCACTGTTAACTTCCTCTAAACGCAACAAGCTAGATCTGACTCGATAAGAATTCAGTTCAGTTCATATGCCAGGTGTGTATTCAGTCACACAGGACACACACGAGAGAATCCCCAAAGATAACATCCACCATATCAGAAAATCATGGCTACAACGACAATCACTTACTGCGGTCAGCCCGCCGACGTTGCAGATAACCACTATTTCAATCCACCTAAGTACCCAACACCTAGCGTAGTTCTACGGCTTCACTCGGGTTAGATGAATCACAACTAGTAGGAAACATGGATCACTACACTCTGCATTTTCATTCATTCAGATGCCTCCTAGCGTAGTTCTAGGACTCACGCATTTCAGAATGAGCATGAAGATGCAGTAGCTCCTTCCACCAGAACAGACATCTAGGAAATTTGCCCAATTGGAGGTCACCACTTCAACTTGTTCGATCAATTACCTACTACTTGGGGTACACTAGAACGAGTCGGAGTGTAGCTCCTTATCTATACAAATACTTCCCAAGCCAGATTGACTAAAGATCCAATATCTCTGTCTAAACTCCCATAAGTCTTCCCATCCATGTCTACTACTGACACCATGATCGAGCAACAAATTCCTAAGCTGGGCTTTATCACAAAATTCCCTTACTTTATTCCTACTCAGTCGCTTTGTGAATTGCCCCCATCACTACAAGAATCCAGAGAAGGTTCACTCCGTCCAATAAGAATCCTGGAACTTCCAATCATCTCAAACCTTCCTACGACAGTTGGGTTGTCCATAATTCCTCGACCGACACTCCTCTTATGGCGGACAATCTCAACATCCCTTCTACTCATCTGGCTTCTACTACTTCAGCTCGAGTCGTTTCAGATCTTACGCATCCTCGTAGTGGCTCTACCATGATCTTATCTATCACATATACAGTCAGTGAGCTGGCCAGGCTCAATGAATGAATACTATGATAGTAGAAATCGGTGAGTAACACACTGTTGTACCCCAAAATTTGCCCTCATATAATTACAAACGTCATTTTATTTCGATTAAATGACATAACACAGTTGGTAAGAATTTGAGCGTAAAAGGTACAAGAGCGAGAGGTCCCGGGTTCAAATCTCGCGTCTGACATTTCCCTTTATTTATTATTAACGTTATTTCTTTTTTTTAAATTATTTTCAAAAAAACCACAAAAATTATATTTTTCTATTATTTTTAATTAATTTTCGTTTTTATTATTTTTAAAATATTATTTTTCACATTTTCCATCTTATTCTTAGAAAATATCAAAAAATATATAAAATAAAAAATGATTTAAGAAAAAAGAAAGATTTGATTTCATTGTTGCATTTTTAGGAATGAATCAATATAATTGATTTAATATATTAAGAATTTAAATCAAATCAAATTTGATTTTAATTTTTTATTATATTGTTTAATTAAATTGATTATTACCTTTTTCATTTAACCTAAAAAATCAATATAAATTCACAACTCTAACCCTATTCGGGGGGACCATTAACAACCAACCCTGAAGCCGATTTTCATTCACGTGGAAAACCTCTCCTAATTTTTTTTCTTTATTACAGCAAGCTAACAATTTTTAGCTTTTCTCACCGTTTTCACACGAAGAAACTTAACACCACAAGCATCTTGTTATCACCCTTGAAACACCATTATCATTATCTCTGTAAAAACCTACAAACTATAGCCAATCCAAATTCAACCGCCCCTTAACATCCTTCATTGCAACTCACAACACAAACACATCACAGTAATTACAAGTTTACAACACCAAATAACAAAAAAGGATTCAATAGAAACATAACTAAAATCACCGTCGTCGCGGTTACAAGTGTGTCTTATATTACTCTTATTATTGTTTCCAATTTGTTTACAGGTTATCAAACAACATCCACACACAGAATCGCTTGAAGCCGACAACACTACCGTCGACACCACAGGTCCAATCGTGACCACTCTCTCGACGCCGCATCAGCCGGCAACAACGCCGCGGCCGGTGGTTCTGATCTCCTCCCCCATTGACCGTACCGCGGATCCGCCTCCGATTCCGGTTGTAAGTACCATCGAAGCTTTTTAGTTATGTCTGCTATTTTTTTGGTTGTTGTATGAAATCTATGTGATATAGATATGTTGATTTTGGTTTGTTTTGTTCTGCAATGTTATAAAGCAATGGAGGTGGAGAAGAAAGAAAGGAATGAGTCATGTTTTATCACTTATGGTTCTATTTAGTTGCTGTCCATTTGTTTTTTTTAATAATTTTAATTAATGCCATGTGTTGCATCCTAAATGGTGAGTTTAAGTAAAGAAATTATGTAGTTTTTTTTTCCAACTATCTTTGGTAAAACGTGCAACAGGAGGTAGTACACATCATGAGCATTTTATTTATTTATTTATTTTTATGTCTATTTTCATTTTATTTTGAGATTAGTTTTTTTTTTTTCTAATGGCCTCTTGGGCTTTATTCTTTGATGTTAACACCACCATGTTCCTATCCCAATATGATGCACCCCAGCCTTTTTCTTTTTTATATAATTTGATTTTTGGCTTATCGATTTAATTTCGGTTAGTCCTTTTTTATTTACTCTAGATATATACATTAATTTTTCGTTGGTTAATTATGTAATCTTATTAAATTAATTATAATGAATTAGGTTAATTAGGTTAACTATCTAAGTTAAATAACATAATGACTTGTAAATAAAATAACAATACCTGTACATAAATTCCTAATTCATAAAATATCCAAAATAAAAAAATATATATGTTGCTTGGCGATAATTTTCATATAGAATTTAATATGGTTTATAGTTTAAATTTATTTATTATGTTTAGTCACTATTTGTTCATATTTTTTCTATTATTTGTATATCATTTTGTGCACGGTTAGTTTGCTAATATTTTTGTTTTGTTTTGCGAGGTACTACACTTGAGGCTTTCAGATTACTTTCACTGACATTTACAAGTTACTTAATTTTTCACTTAATCGTTTTATTTTCATTTGGTTGTTGTATTAATTTCCTATCCTCATTTGTTTTGTTATGTAATCCCCCACCCCGAAGCCATGTAATAGTTTAGGGCTTTAATTTTCCGCTTTTACTTTTTGTACATATTTAACTGCTAGATGTATGCTAATAGGATTGTATGGAAAGATAACAACTGAACATAGCTCACTAACTCAAGATTAAATAACTGAAAACAACACACTCTATTACTTGTGCACACACGCACCTTTAGGGTTTCCCCTCTTACGCTGCCTTTCGGAAAATAATGGTCAAGTCCCTCGAAAGTAGGGATGTCTTAGCAAGGTTGCCTCTGATTAACATCATCATAGTCCCTTCGATAAAAAGATCATAGTCCCTCGATGACTCTTTGATGTTGCCTACAAAATATGATCTAGTCCCTCGAGTTGCCTACGAAAATGATGATAGTCCCTTCAAGTACTAAGACATCCTTACATGTTGCCTTCTATGACCATTCGATGACCCTTCGATGACCCGCACATCCAATGTATAGGACTACCTACCCTTATATGGTATGGATAGTACTATCGCCCAAGGAAAGTCTTAATGAATAGGAAAGACCTTACGAACTAGGGTAGGAACTCTTAAGTGCTTGCTCACAATCAATCTTAATCAAATGTTTTTCACACCCCGTTTTCTAACGTTGTCTTTTTAGACATTCTCAAAATCAAATTGTTTTTCTAAACGCACACAACACCTTTTCAAACATTTCAAACAAACAAGTGAGCTAAGCAGTTAAGAGCCCGTAGATAACTACGGATGAAAAGGGTGCTTACACCTTCCCTTTTCATAACCTACCCCCCGAACTCAATCTCTTTTCAAAGAAGGTCTTTCCTGTTCTTTTATGCCTTTCCTAATTGGATAAAATAAAAGTCGGTGGCGACTCATGCTTACTGCAACATTGTTGCTTATAAAAATAAAAAGTCAGTTCACCGTATTACAGAACTGGCGACTCTGCTGGGGACTAATAAAAAGAGGGGTTACCTTAGAGCTTAGATCATATAATATGCTTGTTTTGTTTGCTTTACTTTTCGAGGTTGCTTGGGAATTAAATGAAGGACGAATCCTATACCCGGATTCAAGTACACTTAAGATAGGAGTGGCATAGTCATAGCGACCTCTTTCACATATGTGGGAGATGAGTCAATATGAAGTTCACGCTTGAGTTAGGACTCCATAGATATATGCACACCTTTCTCAAATGAGGGAGGTCTATGTATGTAACTTTGGGTGCGCCGGATCTCAAGGACCTTTAGTTACCCTTTAACTCATCTTGGCCTTTAGGAACGTAGTGGGGGGACTACTCTTGACAAATGTTGAGAACTAGTCGCTACCCGATGCTACAATTCAGATAGGTTCTCTCTCAAAGTATCATTGCATGGTGCAAATGCATCATGTCCGAGGGTGCTTTAGAAGGGCTGACAATTCTGAATAACCTGGTAGAACCTGTTGCTGATTTCATCTCATCCTTAGAAGTACCTATTGGGGAAGGGTAGTTACCTGGTCAGACTCCATGCAAGCCTTTTAACCTAAGGACTCTTGTGTGACTTGTGTGTTATCTAACCACTTGATTTTCTTGCAGGTTTTATTTGTAGGACTTACTTGTCCATACTACTTTATGCTTTTACATAACCTGTTGACTAACCTTTTTCAAGGATCTTAGAAATTTAGGGCGCATAGTTTCCAGGTACAATTAACTTTCGACGAGGGGCAAGAGGATTTATTTTCCTCTAGCCAAATGCCTTCAAACTTAAAGGTATAATTCCTATCAAGGGGAAGAATAACTTATTTTCCTCTATCCAGATGCCTTCAAATCAAAGGTACAATTCCTATAAAGAGGCAGAAGAATTTATTCACACTCAAAGGTACAATTCCTATCAAGGGGCAAGAGGATTTATTTTCCTTTAGCCACATGTCTTTAAACTCAAAAGTACCGTACCCTGAATCAGAGGCTATGACCCACTAGACATGGTGAGCTTGATTCTTATAGAAGGACACTCGAAGATGAAAGCCAAAGGTCTTCAGACGAAGCTGCAACCAAAGTCATTTCTAATGTTGCGAACTAGACAACGAGTTTCTCATCTTCTTCCTCAAATCCTTGAAGTTCTCTGGGGCACTTCACCATTCGATTTATGACTGTCAGCCATTCAGAGACAAGATTCAAGACCTAATAGACACAAAGGTTATCACATTCGCACCGACAATCCAGATTTGAAGTTCTCCTTCGACTCAATGGATCTTCTGAATCAATAAGTCCATACGGAGAAAATCTCCTCAACTTTGACAATATCTATATCATCATGCATGTTCTTGTGTAGTATTTCTTGTTTTGGTTCAATACTGCTTATATGTCATACTTGTTTTGTTTTTGAACTATAATAATGATGCATTGAATATGTTTGTCTTGGAAAAATTCTTTCACTCTCGCTCTAACATGTTTTTCTTTGCTTGTGATGGCAAACTCTCGGCGATAAAGCATGACAACTCCGAAGGGAGAATGACGAATACATAATACCGATAACCTCAGTTGGTGTGCTTTCGAGTAAAACCCTGTTGATGATGTACAGGCATTGTTTCAAATCCCCAAACACTGGAGATATAAGGAAGTTAATCCCTTGTCAACCCCTTTGAGCCTTAAAGTAGGAGTTTCTTTTCGATACGAAAAAACCCTCACATTTAACCTAGGGGCAGGGTAGTGTTCAGTTAATCTGATCGAGCGTTCAAAATTCATCAGAAGTGCACATCTAAGGATACAACAATGGTTATCCTTCAAAAGGTTGAGGAGAGTAAAAAACGAAATGGTTATCCCTCGCAATAGAAGGTCAAAATATGACGATACAACAACGGTTATCCCTCGTCGACCAAGAAATGAGGTAGTCACGATCTTTCCAGCGAATCGAAGACGTCCCAGGATCATACAACTTGTTCAAAAAATGGAAAAAAATGAATAAAAAAAAAGAAGAAAAAAAGACCCGCTAAGTCAACAACTTGAAAACAAGTACTTAGGCAAAAATTAGGGCATCCCGCTGGACATCAAAATTCAAAAGAATTTATCCAGGCAAAAGTTAAGGAACATGAAACAAAAAAGATCCTTAGCAAAAGGACGAGGTCGTGTGACAATAAATTCAAAGAACAAGATCGTGTGATCAGACACCAAGAATAAAAGGTAAATGATTGACATGTCCAAACACATCATCGATTCCTCAATCGTCTCAAGCTCCTCTTGAAGGATAAATGCTCGCATCGAGTTAACTGAACTTAGGTTGGAGAACATCACGAAGGGGGTGGGCACCAATAAAATTTTGAGCCTATATATCTTTTTTTTCTAAAACCATGAACCTGGCCACGTTACAACCCTCAAAAGTCCTAATTGAAGCAGGGTTAATTCGAAAGCATACTGTAAACGAGAATACGGTAAACCGACTCCTAGGAGTTTTGCTAAAACGTTTGAGTTGGTATCACACCACTTTTCACAAAAATCGATGTTTTGACATCCTTTCAAAAAAAATCTTTTTTAAAATCTTCAAGACAAACATGAACTTTGCATTAGAATTATATTTCTCATACTAAACATTCTTTGCATATGAACAAGTACTTGACACCAGGAAAGCTTCCATCATGAGCTGCAGATGAAAAGTTTAATTCTCTCAAGGGACAAGTTGTCTTCAGAACTCCATTGAGTTCGAGCATGAACATCTCAAATTATAATCACCCTCAGGGGCACAAAAGCAGTCGAAATACTCCGTTGAGTAAGCGCTCAGATATCTGGGGCAATCAGGTCAAGAGTCGAAGAATCTCTCAGAAGCGTTGGGCAATCAGGGGCATTTGCCCAAGCATAATTGAAATTACCTCCAACCCTGATCAATCAGGGGCATGATTCCTAAGTTCATGATACAGGGGCATGTTGCTCATGATAACACAAATCCTAGAAAGTCCTCCCGACAGAAAAAGTTGCTTCAGAAGCGCATCAAAAGGCAAAGATATTTCTTACGCTTGACTCAGTTGGCTAAAGGACAATATACACAAGGGGCATGGCATGGTATTATCCCATTCATCCGAGGCAACCAAGTCAAGATCCATAGAATCTCTCAAAGACGCTGAACAGCCAAAGGGGCAAGTTTATCACTTGGGGCATGTTGCATTAGTCACAAATCTCAACAAATGCTATTTTCAGATGATGTCAGTATTAGTCTCTCATACGAAGTTCTAGTTCCCGTAATCTCAAGTATCAAGCATACTGGGTTACTGAAACCAGGGACAGGTAGCCTCCCACAAGCGAAGGACCATATATGGTTAAAAAGTGTTTTCCAACAGCAAGTACTCAGAGACATGGAGCAATGGAAAATTTGAAATTCCCGGGAATCTTCCCCACAGAGTTGTTTTCATAAAACATCCCCACAGAGTAATCCTCGAGGAGTTATCTTCAAATATTCTCTTCCCAACAAAAGCTTGGTTCCCCAACGAAGTTTACATCTCCGACGCTTCTGGTCCTCCGACATAATCCTCTTCTCCAACAGAGTTTATTCAGACTCGCTATCTCCATTAAAGTGGATACTCACACCTAAGCTCAATCAGATAGTACATCCGAAGATTTTTCTTCTCTCTTATCCCCAATCAGGGCACATCAGGATCAAATCACTCAAGCTACTTTCATCCCAAGCGGTAATAAAAATCCCCAGCTGGATATCCTTAAACGGAAGACAGGAATTCTCAACACAATCACCTTGTCATCATCTCCAGCAGCATACAGAGATTTATTTTCTCAACCAGCAATTGCTATACAAAGTTACCAATATCCTTCGACTATATAGTCCATCCATGCATCATTCACATTACATAAATAACATACAACATTCTCGTTTATTTCGAGAATCTCATTCACATTACATAAATAACATACAACATTCTCGTTTATTTCGAGAATCTCATTCACATTACATACATAACATAAAACATTCTCGTTTATTTCGAGAACCTCATTACACAATACATGCATCATGACATTGCATAAAACTAATTTTGCCTTTTCAGGTCATTTCATAATCAAAAGAACATAATCATTCAAGTACGGTGCAAAGACGATCGTATCAACGATTTAATTCTTACACTCATTCAAGACAAATACAATTCTAATGCTTCATTCTGGGTCTTTCCTCAAAGATAATTCAGAAACAATCAACGAAATTCTTATCCTTTCTAGGAGCCTTTCTAGGTAGTCTTTTCTAAGACGTTTATCATCCTTTCTAGGAACCTTTCTAGGTAGTCTTTTCTAAGACGTTTATTAACCTTTCTAGGTAGTCTTGTCTAAGACGTTTATCATCCTTTCTAGGAACCTTTCTAGGTAGTCTTTTCTAAGACGTTTATCAACCTTTCTAGGTAGTCTTGTCTAAGACGTTTATCATCCTTTCTAGGTAGTCTTGTCTAAGACGTTTATCATCCTTTCTAGGAACCTTTCTAGGTAGTCTTTTCTAAGACGTTTATCAACCTTTGTAGGTAGTCTTGTTTAAGACATACCATATTCTTTCTAGGAGCCTTTCTAGGTAGTCTTTTCTAAGACATTTATCAACCTTTCTAGGTAGTCTTGTGTAAGACATACCATATCCTCTCTAGGATCCTTCCTAGGTAGTCTTGTTTAAGACATATCATATCCTTACTAGAAGCCTTTCTAGGTAGTCTTCTCTAAGACATATCTCCACCTTTTCAGGTAATCTTCCTTAACATACTTGTCCAAATCTTTTCTAAAACATCTCTTGCCCTTTCAAGGAGCTTCTCAGTTAATCTTCTACAAAGACACATCTTCCCGAGCATTGTTTAAAGCCTAATCCCCTTTACATCAGTCAATGATCTACCCTATTCAGGAACCTCTCCAGGTACAATCAAGATATATGATCCATCCTGAAAAGCATTTGCTTCACCCATTCATTCTGAAAAAGTATCTACTTTGGATGACATCTTTAAGCCCATCTCAGACAACACTCTGTCAACATCTAGATGGCATCTTTAAGCCCATCTCCAGCAGCATTACTTCCTGCACCAGCAAGTGCAAATTTTTGGGCACTTAAGTGTTCAATCCTCTTCCACCTTCAGATCACGAATGGCAAACATGCCAATCTACCTCTTCAGGTTTAAGAAGATTGAACAGGGGCAGCTGTTGTACCCCAAAATTTGCCCTCATATAATTACAAACGTCATTTTATTTCGATTAAATGACATAACACAGTTGGTAAGAATTTGAGCGTAAAAGGTACAAGAGCGAGAGGTCCCGGGTTCAAATCTCGCGTCTGACATTTCCCTTTATTTATTATTAACGTTATTTCTTTTTTTTAAATTATTTTCAAAAAAACCACAAAAATTATATTTTTCTATTATTTTTAATTAATTTTCGTTTTTATTATTTTTAAAATATTATTTTTCACATTTTCCATCTTATTCTTAGAAAATATCAAAAAATATATAAAATAAAAAAAGATTTAAGAAAAAAGAAAGATTTGATTTCATTGTTGCATTTTTAGGAATGAATCAATATAATTGATTTAATATATTAAGAATTTAAATCAAATCAAATTTGATTTTAATTTTTTATTATATTGTTTAATTAAATTGATTATTACCTTTTTCATTTAACCTAAAAAATCAATATAAATTCACAACTCTAACCCTATTCGGGGGGACCATTAACAACCAACCCTGAAGCCGATTTTCATTCACGTGGAAAACCTCTCCTAATTTTTTTTCTTTATTACAGCAAGCTAACAATTTTTAGCTTTTCTCACCGTTTTCACACGAAGAAACTTAACACCACAAGCATCTTGTTATCACCCTTGAAACACCATTATCATTATCTCTGTAAAAATCTACAAACTATAGCCAATCCAAATTCAACCGCCCCTTAACATCCTTCATTGCAACTCACAACACAAACACATCACAGTAATTACAAGTTTACAACACCAAATAACAAAAAAGGATTCAATAGAAACATAACTAAAATCACCGTCGTCGCGGTTACAAGTGTGTCTTATATTACTCTTATTATTGTTTCCAATTTGTTTACAGGTTATCAAACAACATCCACACACAGAATCGCTTGAAGCCGACAACACTACCGTCGACACCACAGGTCCAATCGTGACCACTCTCTCGACGCCGCATCAGCCGGCAACAACGCCGCGGCCGGTGGTTCTGATCTCCTCCCCCATTGACCGTACCGCGGATCCGCCTCCGATTCCGGTTGTAAGTACCATCGAAGCTTTTTAGTTATGTCTGCTATTTTTTTGGTTGTTGTATGAAATCTATGTGATATAGATATGTTGATTTTGGTTTGTTTTGTTCTGCAATATTATAAAGCAATGGAGGTGGAGAAGAAAGAAAGGAATGAGTCATGTTTTATCACTTATGGTTCTATTTAGTTGCTGTCCATTTGTTTTTTTTAATAATTTTAATTAATGCCATGTGTTGCATCCTAAATGGTGAGTTTAAGTAAAGAAATTATGTAGTTTTTTTTTCCAACTATCTTTGGTAAAACGTGCAACAGGAGGTAGTACACATCATGAGCATTTTATTTATTTATTTATTTTTATGTCTATTTTCATTTTATTTTGAGATTAGTTTTTTTTTTTTTCTAATGGCCTCTTGGGCTTTATTCTTTGATGTTAACACCACCATGTTCCTATCCCAATATGATGCACCCCAGCCTTTTTCTTTTTTATATAATTTGATTTTTGGCTTATCGATTTAATTTCGGTTAGTCCTTTTTTATTTACTCTAGATATATACATTAATTTTTCGTTGGTTAATTATGTAATCTTATTAAATTAATTATAATGAATTAGGTTAATTAGGTTAACTATCTAAGTTAAATAACATAATGACTTGTAAATAAAATAACAATACCTGTACATAAATTCCTAATTCATAAAATATCCAAAATAAAAAAATATATATGTTGCTTGGCGATAATTTTCATATAGAATTTAATATGGTTTATAGTTTAAATTTATTTATTATGTTTAGTCACTATTTGTTCATATTTTTTCTATTATTTGTATATCATTTTGTGCACGGTTAGTTTGCTAACATTTTTGTTTTGTTTTGCGAGGTACTACACTTGAGGCTTTCAGATTACTTTCACTGACATTTACAAGTTACTTAATTTTTCACTTAATCGTTTTATTTTCATTTGGTTGTTGTATTAATTTCCTATCCTCATTCGTTTTGTTATGTAATCCCCCACCCCGAAGCCATGTAATAGTTTAGGGCTTTAATTTTCCGCTTTTACTTTTTGTACATATTTAACTGCTAGATGTATGCTAATAGGATTGTATGGAAAGATAACAACTGAACATAGCTCACTAACTCAAGATTAAATAACTGAAAACAACACACTCTATTACTTGTGCACACACGCACCTTTAGGGTTTCCCCTCTTACGCTGCCTTTCGGAAAATAATGGTCAAGTCCCTCGAAAGTAGGGATGTCTTAGCAAGGTTGCCTCTGATTAACATCATCATAGTCCCTTCGATAAAAAGATCATAGTCCCTCGATGACTCTTTGATGTTGCCTACAAAATATGATCTAGTCCCTCGAGTTGCCTACGAAAATGATGATAGTCCCTTCAAGTACTAAGACATCCTTACATGTTGCCTTCTATGACCATTCGATGACCCTTCGATGACCCGCACATCCAATGTATAGGACTACCTACCCTTATATGGTATGGATAGTACTATCGCCCAAGGAAAGTCTTAATGAATAGGAAAGACCTTACGAACTAGGGTAGGAACTCTTAAGTGCTTGCTCACAATCAATCTTAATCAAATGTTTTTCACACCCCGTTTTCTAACGTTGTCTTTTTAGACATTCTCAAAATCAAATTGTTTTTCTAAACGCACACAACACCTTTTCAAACATTTCAAACAAACAAGTGAGCTAAGCAGTTAAGAGCCCGTAGATAACTACGGATGAAAAGGGTGCTTACACCTTCCCTTTTCATAACCTACCCCCCGAACTCAATCTCTTTTCAAAGAAGGTCTTTCCTGTTCTTTTATGCCTTTCCTAATTGGATAAAATAAAAGTCGGTGGCGACTCATGCTTACTGCAACATTGTTGCTTATAAAAATAAAAAGTCAGTTCACCGTATTACACACACATGTGAGGGAAGAGAGAATTGCTATTGATGTCTCAAGGCAGGGACAAGAATCGACCTGCTCTGATACCAACTGTAACACCCCATACATATATGTCTAGAATAATATGTAGTGATGCTATAAATGGTACAAGAAACATACATAAGCGATAAACACAAGAAATTAAAATCATATACAATTCAAATGTCCATCCAAAAACGTATATGATCGGCTTGTCTTCAACAATGCACAGCGGAAAGATAACGTCTGACGAGGTCTTCCTGCCAACTACTTGTCCACAGTCTTCAAAGCAATCCTTCAAGCAATCCGTCTACTACTAACCTGTTCCTGAAAATATTAAGATGATTGGGGTGAGATTACTAAATCTCAGTGAGTTCCCCTATCTTATGGGTTCGCTCGGTTCTATAGGGTGCATGCAATCAAACGGATTCACCGAGAATCCGGGTCTTTCCTCACGGCTAGGTACAAGTACAAACAAGGATACACCACCATTGGAAGTCCCATAACTATCCAATGAGGCAACAACAACAACAAATAGGCTCACAACCAACAACAAACAAGTACAGTTCCACGACTTACGACTTGTGACGAACCACGCTGCTTACCCCAGGCAAGTCTTACTAGTGGCATTGCTCATCCCAGATAAGTCTCACTCGTCACATAACACATGTAAGCCAGGAACCATACAACAAACAAGCAAATATGCATACCCGTACCCATGTACGAGGAATCCAGGAGTAAGTTACAGCCCGCTCATTAGGCTACGCAATCCACACCCTCGATGAGTTACACCCGTACATCGCATCAAGAGACTTGCACATGCACACCGCAAGACCAATCGGATTCACTTCCTAAATGGATTCTATCCGAGATGAGTTACAGCCGCGACATTGCCTAAGTGGCGTCCGACCCCATCATTGTCTATACGCCGATGTGTTAACGGCTAGTGCAAATACGCCATCTTGACAATACGAGCCCACCGGGCGGAAGCCTAGTGACCTTGCCTACGTGGCATCACTAGAGGTGAATCAAAGGTAATTTTGCCTACATGGCCTTACCTCTCCACCATACCAAGCACGCAGATGTGTTAACGGCTAGTGGAGAAACGCCCTATAAGACCTCCACATGCACATCGCAATGGTAGCTCAGGTGTGTAGAACATACCGAGAACGCCAATGTGTTAACGGCTAGTGGAGAAACGCCCTGAAAGACCTCCACATGCACATTGCAACGGTATCAAGTGTTCCATGCGATTTACCCCCTAATAGCCTAGGCCCACTCCGATTCAAGCATATGCAAACACAATCAGGCCACACAAGCAAGAGTCTACGAAAGTTCAACCGGAACGAACGAGAACAACAATGATCACATCATAACACAATCAACAATTGCATATCTCAAATATACATGCATACAAGTAAGATGGTGATCATATCATAGTCTCATACACTTAAAACAAGTACTGGCATATCATACAAGTCATAAGAGGCCTTCGATTCCGATGCGAAACGAAACTGCACTCAAATGGGAGAAATATCAATTCTGTACCAGACTAGTTTGCTACAGCGAACTTCTGTTCGCTACAGCGAACTCAAACAGAAGCTAAACTTCTTCAAATCCAGGTCAGTTCGCTACAGCGAACTCCAGCGAAGCCCCGATTCGCTACAGCGAAGGAAAGTTCGCTACAGCGAATAAATCAATTCAGCTCCCAGGTTTATTCGCTACACCGTTCGCTACAGCGAACCATTCGCTACAGCGAATGAAAGTTCTCTGCAGCGAACTCTGCAAAATCAGCAAAATGCAGAGACGCATTTGGGGTCCCCAAGCCCCAAATTTCTACATGCAGCCATTGGTGATCGAATAATAAGCTATAGTGGACATGCATACACTCCTTTAGGATAACATTATACAACCTAATAGTTAGGGTAACATCCTGGTCTAATATCAACACAAGAATAACATCTTATTGACATAAACTCAAGGCTAATTGTGCTTGTTCTAATACCAAGCAACACCTAATCATGTCCCATAATTTATATCTGCACCAAAAGCATGTTATCTAAATAATATCACATAAAGTACTGGAAGACCTTTCCAACGCTTCTGACGGCACTCCGTTTCGAGTTGTAGAACTCAAGTTATGACCGTTTTAGTGAAACATAATTATGCAGTCTGCAGGCATTCGCTGCAGCGAACACAGAGTTCGCTGTAGCGAACCTGACAGTGCAGAATACGAATTTGGGTTCTAACATCCATACTTTCCATCCCAAATCATCCCAAAACAAGCCCTAACATGTATCAACTCACTAGAACATGCAAGGACCTCATAAGAACACATTTTTCAACATTTAATTAGACATACTACAACAAGTATCTAAACACTGACATATAGCAGGTATAATCTCACTAACCCATTCAACATGCAAGAAATTCCCATTCCTACCCAAGTTCTATCTAATGGAACTCACCTTAACCCATGAAGATTCTGAGTTGAAGAGGTTGAGAGGATGATAATGGTGCTCTAAAGGTTCTCCTTTGATCAATACTCTACCACCAAAAGTGTTAAACCCGTATGCATGTTGTTCCTAAAAATCAGCATCAGCTCTTCATCTTCAAACATGTTTATCTCCATGATAAAGAACATGCAAGAGGCGATCCATACATGCAAATTGTAGAGAAATTTGTAAGCTTTCCAACGGGACCAGAATCAGCTCAATCGGAGTTACGAGCGAAGAGTTATTACCTGTTTAGTGAAGGCTGTTCTTAGAGTGCGAAAATGGTGGCTTGAACTTGTGTTCTTCTTTCTTTCCTTGTTCTAAACTCTCCTTCACTTATAAAAATATAACTCACTAGCCAAACAAGCCCTTAGTCCATGCAATAGAGTTTAATTTCCATTGTGTCCTCTAACTAGTTCATATTTACCACAATGCCACATGGTTCCTTTCCAACTAAATCCATTTGATTCTAACTACTCCGCTAACTCCTCTTATAAGCAAATTCTTACATTAATACGGAATAGGACCAGACGAGCATTCTAATTTCCAATTAGCCAATTAAATGATAATTACTAGTGTCGGCAAATCGTGGTATTACATAATAACTAAAATAAATCATTATTAATTTGGAATAAATTATGTATATTTTATTTGTTTTAGAGTGGAAGACTTATTTTGTTCCTCACATAAGACTAAAGAATCCAATTTGTGAAGGATAGAAAAACACTTAGAAAGGGGGGGTTTGAATAAGTGTAGCTTTAAAAAACTTGACAGATAAAAATAAATTGCACAGTTATTTTTATCCTGGTTCGTTGTTAACTAAACTACTCCAGTCCACCCCCGCAGAGATGATTTACCTCAACTGAGGATTTAATCCACTAATCGCACGGATTACAATGGTTTTCCACTTAGTCAGCAACTAAGTCTTCCAGAGTCTTCTGATCACACACTGATCACTCCAGGAACAACTGCTTAGATACCCTCTAAGACTTTTCTAGAGTATACTGATCCACACGATCACTCTAGTTACAACCTGCTTAGATAACCTCTAAGACTTCCTAGAGTATTCTGATCCACACGATCACTCTAGTTCCTTACAACTTAATGTAATCAATTCTAAGAGTATTACAATTGCTTCTTAAAAGCGATAATCACAAACTGTGATATTTCTCTTAACGTTTAAGCTTAATCTCACTAATATATTACAACAGCAATGTAGTGAGCTTTGATGAAGATGAAGATTCTGAGCTTTGATTTGAACAGCGTTTCAGCAAGTTAATTTGAGTTGTTTTGTTCAGGATCGTTTGAATCGTTAACCTTGCTTCACATCAGAACTTCATATTTATAGGCGTTGGAGAAGATGACCGTTGAGTGCATTTAATGCTTTGCGTGTTCCGTACAGCATCGCATTTAATGTTATACGCTTTTGTCAACTACCTCGAGCCTTGTTCACGCTGTGTCTACTGACGTAGCCTTTAATAGCTTTTAACGTTCCTTTTGTCAGTCAGCGTAGCTTGCCACTTGTACTTCCTTCTGATCTGATGTTTGTGAATACAACGTTTGAATATCATCAGAGTCAAACAGCTTGGTGCATAGCATCTTCTGATCTTCTGACCTTGAAGTGCTTCTGAGCGTGATACCATCAGAACTTCAGTGCTTCTGTTCTCTTGTTCTTCTGATGCTTCCATAGACCCATGTTCTGATTCTGCTTCGACCATCTTCTGATGTCTTGCCAGACCATGTTCTGATGTTGCATGCTGAACCCTTTGAGACAAAGCTTCTGAGCGCTGAATTATGCGTACTCTTTATATATTTCCTGAAAAGGAAATTGCATTGGATTAGAGTACCATATTATCTTAAGCAAAATTCATATTATTGTTATCATCAAAACTAAGATAATTGATCAGAACAAATCTTGTTATAACAATCTCCCCCTTTTTGATGATGACAAAAACATATATAAATGATATGAATTTGCGATCAGAAAGAACAGACGGCAAAAGACAAATTACACAGCTATAGCATAAGCATATGAATATGTCTCCCCCTGAGATTAACAATCTCCCCCTGAGATAAATAATCTCCCCCTGAAATAAATACTCGAAGAACTTTAATAAAAGACTTCCCTGATTATTTCGGTAGAGACGATCATATAAGCTTCTGTCTTTAGAGAATTCCTAGCTTCTGACTTCTGCTTCCATTGGACAGCTTCAGAACTAGAATTTCCTTAGATCCCTAGAACACTCACAGCTTCTGATTTCTGCTTCCATCTAAGACAGCTTCAGAACTTGAATTTCTTTGATCTTCTGAACATTCACAGCTTCTGATTTCTGCTTCCATCTAGGACAGCTTCAGAACTTGAATTTCTTTGATCTTCTGAACATTCACAGCTTCTGATTTCTGCTTCCATTTAGGACAGCTTCAGAACTTGAGTTTTCTGGATCTTTAGAACCTTCACAGCTTCTGATTTCTGCTTCCCTCGGATAGCTTCAGAGCTTTGAATTTCTACCAACATCACTTCATGCTAGATTTGTATCAGAACATTGTTGAATGTACCAGAGCATCATCTGAGCATCTCTACATCCTGAAATGTTACAGAACAAAAACTAAACGACAAAAGTCAGCATGAACGAGTTAGAACATAAAATGTATATTCGAACACATTATATGTATCAGAGCCATATAGGCTAAAATAATGTATCAGAGCAAATAGAATTTTGTCAGATCAAATAGACAAATATGGATCAAATTCTATTATCAGTGCTTCTGATTCCTTCTTCTTTCTTGCTTCTGATCTCTGAAGCTTGACAGCACTCGGCTTGCTTCAGTTTCCATGGTTTTTCTTCTTGTGTTTGCTTTGAAGATTCTCTTCACTTCTTTATACCTGCAAAACACTTAAACCATATAGAACTTGCAGTTCTTGTTAGTAAATGTGTGGGAGCTTTACCCAGCAACTGATAGAATAATCAAATCATTTATCATTTATCTTTCTCCCCCTTTTTGTCATAACATCAAAAAGAATATTTCAAAAGATTCAGATGAATAAAACGACAAATAGAATCACTGGAATGTAAAAGACAAAGAAACTTTTCATTGATAATCAAAAGATATTACAAAAGGTTCCTATGTTTAACAAGATGAGAAACATTCCTAGCAAATACATAAAAAGTCATCCCAAGAGGAAATGACTACAAAAATTAAAAACAGCGCCCTAGCAAGACACACTCCGTGTCAACCCATCAAGAATCCCTGTGGACTCTTGTCTTCCAGACTGGAACCTCCACTGTAGGAGAGATCCAAGTGACCAAAGAGGAAGAGAGGGACAGTTCACAGACAGAGAGCTAATGTTGCAAACGGGGCTTTCCCTTAACATAGAAGTTAAGAATATCATTCTTAACCTCCTCCCATAACTCAAGAAAGTCTTCTGTCTTTGGGTGAAAGTTGATAACAACATCAAAGAAGAGGTCTGACTTGAGAGGTATTAGGAGAGCCATCCCGAGATATGCAGAGATCTGTCGCCTTTGAGTCATAGATCCTCAACAGACTTAGGATGAACGCTAGGTTTGAGCTAGGATTTTTTAAAAGTAAGAAAAACTTGTTTGAGCAAGAGAAGAAAACGGAAGAGAGAGAGAGAAATAACTTGATGAGGAATGCAAAGTGAGGGAGATATAAGAGGAAAAAGAAACGTTTGAAAAACATAAAAAAAAAACTGAAAGAGAGTAAATGATGAAAAGCATTTAATGTTACGTGACGTGAGGAGAGATAATAAAGACGAATGAGGTGACTAGCACAGTTACCTATGGTCGGCGTCCCTTCAACTGCACGCGCGCTTATCCATGAATAGTAACGACAGGTTTACCATCCCGAGATAAAACGTTACAGCTGTTTTGCTTTAAAAGAGGTTCTGAATCAACTTAGACAATGAAACGTTAGTAATAACCGAATCATAATTTCTAAAAGATTTCAATCAGAACTTCTGATATAAAAAAGAAAGCCACATTTATTTCAGAAGATACTCATACGTAAGAACTTCTCATCTTCTCATTCTGGGCATAAATCCATACTAATGTTCTTCAGAATGAACTTAAACCTATCTTCAGCCAGGGGTTTTGTAAAGATATCAGCCCATTGATGGTCTGTATCTACAAAGTTTAAAGATATAACACCCTTCTGAACATAGTCCCTTAAGAAATGATGTTTAATCTCAATATGTTTAGCTTTTGAATGAAGAATAGGATTCTTAGATAAACATATAGCAGAAGTGTTATCACAGAATATAGGAATGTTACTCTCATATATCTGATAATCTTCTAACTGACTCTTCATCCAGAGCATCTGTGTACTGCAACCAGCAGCAGCGACATATTCTGCTTCTGTTGTTGATAGAGCAATAGTTGCTTGCTTCTTGCTATACCAGGAGATCAAATGACTTCCAAGAAATTGGCAACTTCCTGAAGTACTTTTTCTTTCAATTCTGTCTCCAGCATAGTCAGCATCGCAGAATCCTACTAAGTTGTATTCTTTAGATTTTCTGTAAACTAAGCCAACATTAGTAGTACCTTTCAGATACCTTAGAATTCTCTTAACAGCAGTTAAATGAGATTCTCTAGGATCTGATTGGAATCTAGCACACAAACAAACACTGAACAGAATGTCAGGTCTAGAAGCAGTCAAATATAGAAGAGATCCAATCATACCTCTGTATAACTTCTGATCTACCTTCTTACTTACCTCATCCTTACCTAGGATGCATGTTGGATGCATAGGAGTTTTGGCTTCTTTGCAGTCTAGAAGATTAAACTTCTTCAGAAGTTCCTTCACATACTTGGTTTGGTGAACATACGTTCCTTCTGATGTTTGATTTATTTGTATTCCAAGGAAATACTTGAGTTCTCCCATCATGCTCATTTCAAACTCAGCCTGCATAGACTCAGCAAACTCCACTTCACCTTTCTCACTGAGCTTGTTTCTGAAGACCCATTTTGTGCCGATTATATTGAATCCATCTGGTCTAGGAACAAGATCCCAAACATCATTCCTTGTAAACTGATTCAGTTCTTCTTGCATAGCAATTATCCAGTCTGGATCTTCTAGAGCATGATCAACAGAAGTTGGCTCGATCAAAGATACAAGACCTAATTGACAGTCTGCATTGTTCTTAAGGAATGCTCTTGTTCTGATTGGATCATCCTTCTTTCCAAGAATGACATCTTCTGAATGACCAGAGATGAGTCTGGATGATCTTCTGGCAGATGGTTCTTCAGAAATGCTTAGATTCTCCAGAGAAGCTGATACTTGATCTTCCGATTCTTTGCTTCTGAGAAGCTCTGCTTCTGATGCGTTGCTTCTTGGCTCAACAACTTCTGATATATCAATATCCCAATCTGCAAAATTATCAAACTGCTTTGGTTTTTCAGAACCAAGCTTATCATCAAACCTGATATTGATTGATTCTTCTACAATCAATGTTTCAGTATTGTATACTCTGTAGCCTTTTGAGCGTTCAGAATATCCAAGAAGGAAACATTTTTGTGCTTTGGAATCAAACTTACCAAGATGATCTTTAGTGTTCAGAATAAAGCATACACATCCAAAAGGATGGAAATATGAAATGTTGGGCTTTCTATTCTTCCACAATTCATAAGGAGTCTTATTTAGAATAGGTCTGATAGAGATTCTATTCTGAATATAGCATGCAGTGTTTATTGCTTCTGCCCAGAAATGCTTAGCCATATTGGTTTCATTGATCATGGTTCTGGCCATTTCTTGCAGAGTCCTATTCTTTCGTTCTACAACCCCATTTTGCTGTGGAGTTCTAGGACAAGAGAAATCATGGGCAATACCATTTTCTTTGAAGAATTCTTCAAAGGATCTGTTCTCAAATTCACCACCATGATCACTTCTGACCTTTATGATTTTACACTCTTTTTCAGATTGAATCTGAATGCAGAAATCAAAGAACACTGAATGAGACTCATCCTTGTGTTTCAAGAATTTTACCCACGTCCAGCGGCTATAATCATCTACGATGACTAATCCATATTTCTTCCCTCTGACAGATGCTGTTTTGACTGGGCCAAACAGATCAATGTGCAAGAGTTCTAATGGCCTTGAGGTAGAAACAACATTCTTGGACTTGAATGCAGGTTTGGAGAACTTGCCCCTCTGACATGCTTCACAAAGAGCATCTGATTTGAATTTCAGATTAGGGAGTCCTCTAACAAGATTCAGTTTGTTAATCTGAGAAATCTTTCTCAAACTAGCATGACCTAATCTTCTGTGCCATACCCACTGCTCTTCAGAAACAGACATAAGACAAGTCACCTTCTGACTCATAAGATCTTGCAGATCTGTCTTATAAATGTTGTTCTTCCTCTTGCCTGTAAATAGGATTGAGCCATCCTTCTGATTTACAGCCTTGCAAGACTCTTGATTAAAGATTATATCATAACCATTGTCACTCAATTGACTGATAGATAAGAGGTTATGTGTTAATCCTTCTACAAGAAGTACATTAGAAATGGAAGGAGAGTTACCAGACTTTATAGTTCCAGAGCCAATTATCTTGCCCTTCTGATCTCCTCCAAACTTGACTTCTCCTCCAGACTTAAGCACCAGGTCTTGGAACATAGACCTTCTTCCTGTCATGTGTCGTGAGCATCCAGAGTCCAGGTACCATGACATGTTGTGCTTTGTCCTTTTTGCAGTCAAGGATATCTGCAATAGGAATAATCTTATCCTTAGGTACCCACATTTTCTTGGGTCCTTTCTTGTTAGATTTTCTCAAGTTCTGATTGAACTTGGATTTAACATTGTAAGCAATAGGAGGAACAACATGATAATTTTTAATGTGAGTTTCATGATATTTCCTAGGTTGTGTCACATGCTTTTTGGTGTGTGTTATGTGAAAACTTTGAGCATGTGAAGTGTGCCTAATATCATGGGAGTGGCCATACTTGAACTGATCATACAATGGCTTGTATGTGAATTTCATTTCATCAACAGGTTCAAGTTTGTATGGGGTTTCACCCTCAAAACCAATGCCAACTCTTTTGTTTCCAGATACAGCATATATCATAGAAGCTAGCTGACTTCTGCCAATACTTCTAGATAAGAACTTCCTGAAACTTAAATCATATTCTTTCAGAATATAGTTTAGACTAGGAGTGGATTTTTCTGAATCAGAAGGAGATCCAACATTATTGGATAATTTTAAAAGTTTTTCTTTTAATTCAGAATTCTCCAACTCAAGCTTCTTTGTTTCAAATTCAAATAGCTTTTTCAGCTTTTTGTATTTGAGACTAATCTGAGACTTGAGTTCCAGAAGTTCAGTTAGACCGGAAACTAACTCATCTCTAGTAAGTTCAGAAAATACCTCTTCAGAATCTGATTCTGATGTAGATTCTGATCCGTCATCTTCTGTCGCCATCAGCGCACAGTTAGCCTGCTCATCTTCAGAGTCTGAATCATCTTCTGACTCATCCCAGGTTGCCATAAGACCTTTCTTCTTATGAAACTTCTTCTTGGGATTTTCCTTCTGAAGATTTGGACATTCATTCTTGAAGTGTCCAGGCTCATTGCATTCATAGCACATGACCTTCTTCTCGTCAAATCTTCTGTCATCAGAAGATTCTCCACGTTCAAATTTCTTTGAACTTCTGAAGCCTCTGAACTTCCTTTGCTTGGTCTTCCAGAGTTGATTTAGCCTTCTGGAGATCAAGGACAGTTCATCTTCTTCTTCAGATTCTGATTCTTCAGGATCTTCTTCTCTAGCCTGAAAAGCGTTAGTGCATTTCTTGATATTGGATTTTAATGCAATAGACTTACCTTTCTTTTGAGGCTCATTTGCATCCAGCTCTATTTCATGACTTCTCAAGGCACTGATAAGCTCTTCCAGAGAAACTTCATTCAGATTCTTTGCAATCTTGAATGCAGTCACCATAGGACCCCATCTTCTGGGTAAGCTTCTGATGATCTTCTTTACGTGATCAGCCTTGGTGTATCCCTTGTCAAGAACTCTCAATCCAGCAGTAAGAGTTTGAAATCTTGAAAACATCTTTTCAATGTCTTCATCATCCTCCATCTTGAAGGCTTCATACTTCTGGATTAAAGCTAGAGCTTTAGTCTCCTTGACTTGAGCATTTCCTTCATGAGTCATTTTCAAGGACTCATATATGTCATAGGCCGTTTCCCTGTTAGATATCTTCTCATACTCAGCATGAGAGATAGCATTCAGCAAAACAGTTCTGCATTTATGATGATTCCTGAAAAGCTTCTTCTGATCATCATTCATTTCTTGCCTTGTCAGCTTTACGCCTCTGGCATTTACTGGATGTTTGTAACCATCCATCAGAAGATCCCATAGATCACCATCTAGACCAAGAAAGTAACTTTCCAGTTTATCTTTCCAGTATTCAAAGTTTTCACCATCAAATACCGGCGGTCTAGTATAACCATTGTTACCGTTGTATTGCTCAGCAGAGCCAGATGTAGATGCAGGTGTAGACTTTTCACTTTCATCAACCATCTTTTACTGAAGCGTTTTTCTCTTCCTGAATCTTTTCTAAACACGGTTAAGTGCTTGCACCTTAGAACCGGCGCTCTGATGCCAATTGAAGGATAGAAAAACACTTAGAAAGGGGGGGTTTGAATAAGTGTAGCTTTAAAAAACTTGACAGATAAAAATAAATTGCACAGTTATTTTTATCATGGTTCGTTGTTAACTAAACTACTCCAGTCCACCCCCGCAGAGATGATTTACCTCAACTGAGGATTTAATCCACTAATCGCACGGATTACAATGGTTTTCCACTTAGTCAGCAACTAAGTCTTCCAGAGTCTTCTGATCACACACTGATCACTCCAGGAACAACTGCTTAGATACCCTCTAAGACTTTTCTAGAGTATACTGATCCACACGATCACTCTAGTTACAACCTGCTTAGATAACCTCTAAGACTTCCTAGAGTATTCTGATCCACACGATCACTCTAGTTCCTTACAACTTAATGTAATCAATTCTAAGAGTATTACAATTGCTTCTTAAAAGCGATAATCACAAACTGTGATATTTCTCTTAACGTTTAAGCTTAATCTCACTAATATATTACAACAGCAATGTAGTGAGCTTTGATGAAGATGAAGATTCTGAGCTTTGATTTGAACAGCGTTTCAGCAAGTTAATTTGAGTTGTTTTGTTCAGGATCGTTTGAATCGTTAACCTTGCTTCACATCAGAACTTCATATTTATAGGCGTTGGAGAAGATGACCGTTGAGTGCATTTAATGCTTTGCGTGTTCCGTACAGCATCGCATTTAATGTTATACGCTTTTGTCAACTACCTCGAGCCTTGTTCACGCTGTGTCTACTGACGTAGCCTTTAATAGCTTTTAACGTTCCTTTTGTCAGTCAGCGTAGCTTGCCACTTGTACTTCCTTCTGATCTGATGTTTGTGAATACAACGTTTGAATATCATCAGAGTCAAACAGCTTGGTGCATAGCATCTTCTGATCTTCTGACCTTGAAGTGCTTCTGAGCGTGATACCATCAGAACTTCAGTGCTTCTGTTCTCTTGTTCTTCTGATGCTTCCATAGACCCATGTTCTGATTCTGCTTCGACCATTGTAACACCCATATATAAATACATGCATCAAATCATATAAGTATACATGAATCCAAGTATTTGGTACTGAAATACCAATAAGTTCCTAGACAACACATTATACATATTAATGCCCAAATACAAAAGTTCTACACAATGGCATAGTACATACAAGATGTTCAAAATAAAATACTAAGGACTAGATCAAACAATGATCTCAAAAGAACTCCACAACGGAAGCTTCGCCATATCCAAAATAAGCACAAGGAATAAGGAAATCAAACTTCTTTCTCCTTACCCTTCGCGGAACCTGTAGTACCTGAAATCAATATATAATGGGGTGAGATATAAAATCCCAGTGAGTTCCCTATCCTATGGATCCTCTCGGCTTTACAAGGTTCTAACCTATAAGTCTCAAGTCATGAAGAACTAGACCTTGAGTTCTCACACTAACATTATATGGAATCATACTTAGAGTTCAACAACTCAACACAAGATTACTAATCGGAAACCAATACCAAGGCATCCCCATATTCCCGTCCCCTTCTACGTCTAGGAGGTGGCACGAGTCATGGATCCTTTGGAAAAATCTTGACATACGACATGGATTCGGACTCATGAGCCTTTCCCCATGAATCGTCACTTCACATGGCCCGTACACCATCACAAGTCTCTACCCGTAGGTTCCATTCGTACACAACAGCGGGAATCAAACCTGCCAAGATTATTGTGCCTCTCTGCACGGTGAATGCCTGTTAGCATTCAAAGGAAAAATAAAGAAATAAAGAAAATACAACGGTTCCGATTAATACATCAACAATGGTGATCGCTTCCGCAAACCACTAGGCCTGTTAGCCTTTCCTCATAAGATTCCAACACGTATGTTCCATATAATGCCTCATCCTAGGTTTCTTTGTTAAGCTACACAACCTAACAATTCCTAGTTTTCCTCACTTATTCTTTATTCACATAACAATGTAGTTATTTAACCCTCTCGATATAAACACATATAACAAGGTATTACCAAATCCACCTGCAATAGAACTCAAACAACAATTATAGAGTACATAAGCATCATACCAAGAGCATAACGTCCTCATGGTTCCACAATCTACACTACTACAAAGTACACACTCCTAGTCTATTACTGCTTCGAACGGTGGTTAAAACAGAGTTACGGTTCAAAAGTTACGATTGAAACAATGTTCATTAATCTAAGAAAATTTGGTTAAGAAAGCTTCAGTTCGCGCCGCGCAACAACTAGGTCGCGCCGCGAACCCTCTGGCAGAAGCAATCCATCATAATTTCCAACAATGTTCGCGCCGCTAACTAATCTACGCGCCGCCAACCTCTGGCAGTAGCAAAACTCTAAATATTTCCAAACTGTTCGCGCCGCGACACCCAGTACGCGCCGCGTACTGAAGGCAGAAGCAAAACCCCTAAAAACCTGCATAGTTCGCGCCGCGCAGCCCCGTTCGCGCCGCGAAGCGCGCGAGAACTCAGTTCTCTGCTCTGCCTCATACACAGATCCATGGTTCAAAAACCATCTAAATCCATTCACACCTGTTCCAGATCATAATAAGGCATAGATACAACCTATAGATGATATATTTATGGATTGTAAACACTTATTCATAATCATAGATGAATTCGATCCAAAACCTAGATTTCCTCTATACAAAATCCCTAAATCAAAACTTATGATTTCTCATCCACAATCAAAGTTATAAGTTTCTAACTAGAACCCACCTCGATTAAGAGTCGTTGATGTCGAAGATGAGTTGATTCGGCGGAGAAATGGTGAAGATCCAAGCTTTTCTCCTCTTTCTCCTCTTGCTCTTCCTTCTCTCTACTTCTTCTCTCTATCTTTCTCTTTTTGATGTAGAATGAAGAAGAAAAGCAAAAGGAAAGGATATAAGAAAATATCTTAAGTTACACTACTAACTTAATGTCCAAAAGTATCTCTAACGTATCAATTGATATAACCTCAGTGTCAGTTAATACATTAGAGCATTTAATTAATACGGGGTATTACATCCTCCCCCACTTAAATAGAAATTCGTCCTCGAATTTAAGAATTACCTGAAAAGGTGAGGGTAAGCATCCCGCATTTCCGATTCAAGTTCCCATGTAGCATCGCCCGGATGCGTCACATCCCACTGAACCTTGACAAGAGGAATCTCCTTGTTGCGTAACACTTTAGTCTCTCTTCCTACGATACGGCTCGGTAAGGGTTCAAAAGTCAAATCTGATTCTATCTCAATTGCATCTGGTAACACCGGCTGGAGAGGATCGGGAATAAACTTCCTCAGTTGAGACACGTGGAAAACATCATGCATTTCTGATAGAGAAGGTGGTAAGGCTAAACGGTAAGCTACTTCACCAATCCTCTCTAGAACCTCATACGGTCCCACGTATCTCGGACTTAACTTCCTTGACTTAAACGGTCCTTTCAACCTCAACCTCGGAGTAACTTTCAAAAATACATGGTCACCTTCCATAAACTCCAAAGGCCTCCTACGGTTATCCGCATAACTCTTCTGACGATCCTGTGCTTGTTTAACCTTCTCACGAATCATTCTAATCTTGTCCGTGGTCTCTTGAATAATTTCGGGTCCCAAAATTCTATCATCACCAACTTCTGACCAACACAACGGTGTTCTACATTTTCTCCCATACAATGCCTCATAAGGTGCCATACCGATACTCGCATGATAACTATTATTGTATGCAAATTC
Source organism: Vicia villosa (assembly GCF_029867415.1). NCBI lineage: Eukaryota > Viridiplantae > Streptophyta > Magnoliopsida > Fabales > Fabaceae > Vicia > Vicia villosa. The sequence continues at coordinate 47,768,923 of NC_081183.1, read as the reverse complement.
AATCAATGGTAAAAGTTCCTTCCAATTTCCTCTACTTTCAAGCACACAAGCTCTTAACATATCTTCCAAGGTTTGTATCGTTCGTTCCGTTTGACCATCCGTTTGAGGGTGGTTCGACGTGCTCAAACATAATTTAGATCCCATCGCTTGTTGAAAAGCTCTCCAAAACCTTGAAGTAAACTTTGGATCTCTATCCGACACAATACTAGAGGGTACACCGTGCAACTTCACAATCTCTGCGACAAATACCCGTGCAAGATGACTTGCCTTGTAAGTAGTCTTCACGGCTAAGAAATGTGCAGATTTCGTCAACCGATCTACAATCACCCAAATAGAATCATATCCACCTTGAGTACGAGGTAAACTAACCGCAAAATCCATTGAAATACTATCCCACTTCCATATTGGAATCTCTAGTGGTTGTAACAATCCACCCGGCCTTTGATGTTCAATCTTTACTTGTTGGCACACCGCACACTCTGATACGTACACTGCGACATCTCTTTTCATTCCGGACCACCAATAATCCCCCTTTAAATCTTGGTACATTTTTGAAGAACCCGGATGTATAGTGAAAGCACCCTTGTGAGCTTCATCCAAAATTCTTCTTTTCAATAACACATCATCCGGAACACAAATCCTCTGATTAAACATAATCACCCCATCTGTAGCTCGAGTAAAACCTGGTTGAACCAACACCTCTTGTAACTTAGTATCAGACGCTTGTGCTTGTTGGATGTCGTTTCTCAAAGTAGAATTAACATTCAAGTTTCCCATCAATACTCCATTTTGGGTCCAAACAAATTGAAGGTTGAGATCTCGAAATTTCTCCAATAATGCATACTCTGACATCATTAATTCGGCCCTCTTTAACACCTTCCGACTCAAAGCATCCGCCACTTTATTTGCTTTGCCTGGATGATACTTCAAGTCAAAATCATAATCCTTTAAGTATTCCATCCACCGCCTCTGACGCATATTCAACTCCTTCTGGTCGAATAGGTACTTTAAGCTCTTGTGGTCGCTGAACATTTCAAAATGAACTCCATACAAGTAATGACGCCACACCTTCAGAGTAAAAACAACCGCAGCCAATTATAAATCATGAGTTGGATAATTCTCTTCGTGAACCTTTAACTGTCGAGATGTGTATGCTACCACCTGACCATCCTGCATCAAAACCCCTCCTAATCCTTTCTTGGAAGCATCGCAAAATACTTCATAGGACTTATTTGGGTCAGGAACGATCAAAACAGGAGCAGTCGTCAATCTTTCCTTCAAGCCCATGAAACTCTGTTCACACCCCGAATCCCAATCATAAGGACACTCCTTCCGAGTAAGTCTAGTCATTGGTAAAGCCAATTGAGAAAACCCTTTTATAAATCTTCTGTAGTAGCCGGCTAAGCCCAAGAAACTTCGGACTTCTGAGACATTGCTCGGTCTCTCCCAATTAATTACCGCTTCGATTTTTGTCGGGTCCACTGCCACACCTCCTTGAGATATAACATGACCAAGAAATCTTACCTCTGTCATCCAAAACTCACACTTACTTAACTTAGCAAACAATTGATTTTCTTGCAGTACCGACAGAACAATCCTCAGGTGTTCTTCGTGCTCTTGTGGAGTACGAGAATAAATAAGAATGTCATCGATAAAGACTACCACAAATTGATCTAAGTAAGGCTGAAATAACCGATTCATATAATCCATGAAAACAGCTGGAGCATTCGTAACACCGAAAGGCATCACCAAGAATTCGTAATGACCATAACGGGTTCTAAATGCAGTCTTTGACACATCTGAGCTCTTCACACGGATTTGGTGATAACCTGACCGCAAATCAATCTTCGAGAACACACAGGCTCCTTTCAATTGATCTAACAAGTCGTTTATCCTAGGCAAAGGGTATTTGTTCTTGATGGTGGCCTTATTCAACCGACGGTAATCAATACATAGTCTCATCCCACCATCCTTCTTCTTTACTAACAACACTGGAGCTCCCCACGGTGAGACACTAGGTCGCACAAAATGTTTAGCCATCAGTTCTTCCAATTGACCCTTCAATTCTCTTAATTCAAGTGGTGCCATCCGATACGGAGAAACGGATATAGGAGCCGTTCCCGGTACCAGGTCAATAGAGAATTCCACTTCCCTTTCCGGAGGAAGAGAAATGACATCCTCGGGAAAAACATCGGGAAATTCTCTAACGACAGCAATTTGTGAAACCTCTAACTTGTCACCCGTCTCCTCAGTGAGAACCAACAGAACAGACTCCTCTTTCTCAAACAAGAAATTAATCATACCTACCGTACCTTCTAGTATAGTAGTCAACACATCCTTCGGAGTAGCTTCTTCAGTTGGAATAATGATTAACTTCTCCTCACACCCAATGAACACCGAATTAGCAGAAAGCCAATCCATTCCCAATACAACGTCTACCTTCTTAAGTGGTAAGCAAACAAGATCAATCTGGAAATTCCTACCACCCACAGATAACACACAATTTTCACACACCAACGGTGTCTCTACCATCTCATCCATAGCAGTAGTAACCGCCATAGGAGGAAATAAAGGAGTAGCTTGCAACCCAAGTCGCTTCATACATTGTAATGACACAAAAGAGTGTGTTGCTCCACAATCAAATAGAACAAAACAAGAATGCCCATTAATGAAACACGTACCCGCAATCAAAGAGTTATCACCCTTGGTCTTCTTAGCATCCAAGGTATAAACTCTACCAGTACCCCTTCCTTGAACTTGATTCCTATTCTGAGGACAATTCCTAGCCATATGCCCTTCTTGATGACAATGGAAACATTTCGCCCCTTCAAAGGCACATCTTCCAAGGTGATTCTTACCACAACTACGACACACCGGAGGTGCACTAGACCGAGGACCTTGCACTTGCTTTCCTTTGAAAGCTTGTGGCCTAGGTCGAAATTGTTGGCTTGGCCTTCCTCTTTCATGTTGATTCTTCTTCTTCAAATCTTCCTCGGCTTGAACTTTCTTCAAACTAGTCTCAGCCACATAACATTGTCGCAACAACTCCGTATAAGTAGTGAACTCCCTCTGGGACACACTATGTGAGATATCAGCCCTTAAACCAAACAGAAACTGGTCCACCTTCCAACCCTCATCAGGAGCATACGCGGCCTGCCTAGAGTAAGCAGCCAAAATTTCAAACTTCTCAGCATAAGTAGCTACTGACATATTGTCCTGCCTTAACTGCTGGAACTCCAATTCCTTCTTAGTCCTCAGTGAACTAGGAAAGTATTTCTCCATAAAAGTGGTCTTGAAATTCTCCCATTCCTTAGGTACTCCCTGAGTAGTCATCAAAGCAGAAGCACCCTTCCACCACCTCATAGCTGGACCTTTCAGCGAATGAGAAGCAAACACTGCCTTGTCCTCTTCACTGCAATGCACGATCTCAAAGATTCCTTCTACATTGGCCACCCACTCATGCGCCTTTATAGGATCTAATCCACCATGAAATTCCGGAGGATTCATGCGAATGAAATCCCTATAAGTCCCACCTACAGCTTCGGGCACAACCACTGGAACATTATGACCGCCATTCATCTGTTGCATCATCTGCAGCATGAACTGATTCTGCTGCTGTTGCATCTGTTGCATGAACTGGGGCCATGGAACATTCGCACTGCCATCCGGTGTATTCACTTGTGGAGGTCTTGTGGGGGGTCGACCACGAGTCCTGCGTCCGTCCGCCATGTTCCTGGAGGTTATCAAAATGGGATTAAGTTGATCAGGCTCAATGCCATAGTCATAACACAACAAAACTCATGGGAACACAACACATCTTGGACAGAAAGAAACACTTATAATATCTCATGGCTAGGTCGAGGATACGACCTGCTCTGATACCAACTGTAACACCCATATATAAATACATGCATCAAATCATATAAGTATACATGAATCCAAGTATTTGGTACTGAAATACCAATAAGTTCCTAGACAACACATTATACATATTAATGCCCAAATACAAAAGTTCTACACAATGGCATAATACATACAAGATGTTCAAAATAAAATACTAAGGACTAGATCAAACAATGATCTCAAAAGAACTCCACAACGGAAGCTTCGCCATATCCAAAATAAGCACAAGGAATAAGGAAATCAAACTTCTTTCTCCTTACCCTTCGCGGAACCTGTAGTACCTGAAATCAATATATAATGGGGTGAGATATAAAATCCCAGTGAGTTCCCTATCCTATGGATCCTCTCGGCTTTACAAGGTTCTAACCTATAAGTCTCAAGTCATGAAGAACTAGACCTTGAGTTCTCACACTAACATTATATGGAATCATACTTAGAGTTCAACAACTCAACACAAGATTACTAATCGGAAACCAATACCAAGGCATCCCCATATTCCCGTCCCCTTCTACGTCTAGGAGGTGGCACGAGTCATGGATCCTTTGGAAAAATCTTGACATACGACATGGATTCGGACTCATGAGCCTTTCCCCATGAATCGTCACTTCACATGGCCCGTACACCATCACAAGTCTCTACCCGTAGGTTCCATTCGTACACAACAGCGGGAATCAAACCTGCCAAGATTATTGTGCCTCTCTGCACGGTGAATGCCTGTTAGCATTCAAAGGAAAAATAAAGAAATAAAGAAAATACAACGGTTCCGATTAATACATCAACAATGGTGATCGCTTCCGCAAACCACTAGGCCTGTTAGCCTTTCCTCATAAGATTCCAACACGTATGTTCCATATAATGCCTCATCCTAGGTTTCTTTGTTAAGCTACACAACCTAACAATTCCTAGTTTTCCTCACTTATACTTTATTCACATAACAATGTAGTTATTTAACCCTCTCGATATAAACACATATAACAAGGTATTACCAAATCCACCTGCAATAGAACTCAAACAACAATTATAGAGTACATAAGCATCATACCAAGAGCATAACGTCCTCATGGTTCCACAATCTACACTACTACAAAGTACACACTCCTAGTCTATTACTGCTTCGAACGGTGGTTAAAACAGAGTTACGGTTCAAAAGTTACGATTGAAACAATGTTCATTAATCTAAGAAAATTTGGTTAAGAAAGCGTCAGTTCGCGCCGCGCAACAACTAGGTCGCGCCGCGAACCCTCTGGCAGAAGCAATCCATCATAATTTCCAACAATGTTCGCGCCGCTAACTAATCTACGCGCCGCCAACCTCTGGCAGTAGCAAAACTCTAAAGATTTCCAAACTGTTCGCGCCGCGACACCCAGTACGCGCCGCGTACTGAAGGCAGAAGCAAAACCCCTAAAAACCTGCATAGTTTGCGCCGCGCAGCCCCGTTCGCGCCGCGAAGCGCGCGAGAACTCAGTTCTCAGCTCTGCCTCATACACAGATCCATGGTTCAAAAACCATCTAAATCCATTCACACCTGTTCCAGATCATAATAAGGCATAGATACAACCTATAGATGATATATTTATGGATTGTAAACACTTATTCATAATCATAGATGAATTCGATCCAAAACCTAGATTTCCTCTATACAAAATCCCTAAATCAAAACTTATGATTTCTCATCCACAATCAAAGTTATAAGTTTCTAACTAGAACCCACCTCGATTAAGAGTCGTTGATGTCGAAGATGAGTTGATTCGGCGGAGAAATGGTGAAGATCCAAGCTTTTCTCCTCTTTCTCCTCTTGCTCTTCCTTCTCTCTACTTCTTCTCTCTATCTTTCTCTTTTTGATGTAGAATGAAGAAGAAAAGCAAAAGGAAAGGATATAAGAAAATATCTTAAGTTACACTACTAACTTAATGTCCAAAAGTATCTCTAACGTATCAATTGATAAAACCTCAGTGTCAGTTAATACATTAGAGCATTTAATTAATACGGGGTATTACAACCATCTTCTGATGTCTTGCCAGACCATGTTCTGATGTTGCATGCTGAACCCTTTGAGACAAAGCTTCTGAGCGCTGAATTATGCGTACTCTTTATATATTTCCTGAAAAGGAAATTGCATTGGATTAGAGTACCATATTATCTTAAGCAAAATTCATATTATTGTTATCATCAAAACTAAGATAATTGATCAGAACAAATCTTGTTCTAACAATTTGTTCCTTGAGAAAAAATTAATCCTCAAGAACAATTGACCCAAAGATTATGGGGCAGAATAGATAAACACTTAGATATCGTGCCTTATGGTTATATGATTTTCATATTAAAATTATATTTAAACATTAATTTTTTGAGATATTAATAATAATTAATTATTAAAATGTACTTAAATATAATTTTTAAACTTGTACACATAAGAGTAATTTTTCAATATCATCCAAATTTATTTAAGTAAGTTAATTTAATGTGATTTTAGTTAAGAGTGTGAGTTTTTTGCTTATATATATAAATATACATATATAGGTTTCATAGAACTATTAATTAAGGAATTTTTTAAATATAACAATTAAATATAACTTTGTATTAGAAATATAAAATTTTCATTGCAACTACTCAATAGAAATTATAGAATTAAATATTTTAAAAGATATTACATTATTGATTTTCAACTTATTTTTATGAGAACTTTATAGATTGTTTCTAGATAAATTTATTCAAACAAATGAAAAAACTATTAATTTTACATTAAAATTTCCCAGTCGTCAAGTTGCAACAACATTCACCTCCGTTACATGAGCCACCGTTAGGTTTGCCCCATTCTTTTACACAAAAATAGTTACACTGTGCTGGGTCTGTGGGACAAGAATTCGACGAAAAACATGTTGTGGAGTCCAATTCAATTTCTCCTGTAACAATAAATTAAATTACATTAGAAATAATAAGTGAAAATAAGAACTTGTAACTTTTTATATATCTTGTATTTCATAACATTATTTTTTCTCAAACATAACATATGCCTTTTAATATACCAGATAGCATCCAGCATTCCAAGTACATTTATTAAAAACATAAAATGAAGTAGTAAAAATTAACATATAGATTATTACTGGAAAATATGTTTGAGGCAACGAAGTTCATCAAAATTTTATTTTCTAATATTATTTATTTAAAACAAAAAAGCATTTGCCTTTTAATATACTCGATAGTATCCTACAATTCAAGTGTTTTATTAAAAACACAACAATGCAGTTGAAGCAATTAAAATTAAGTTATAGATATAGGTTATTACTTGCCAAGATGCCTGAAGCAATGCAAATGATCATAAATGTTAAAAGGAGAGTCTTGTAGAATACCATTTTGTTTTTAAATGTGGAAATAAGCTTGTTGCAATGGCCTATTTATAATGACTTGGAGAGTTCAATTAGAACATTAAGTTCAAGTAAGAAAAATGACAAAATTTAAATAGGAAATCGGATGATTGGAAATATTTTTCTTTTAACTTAATGCTTTTCATTTATTTTTATGCTTTTTTAAGCCGATTCCAAAATTAATATAGATAATTTCAAAATTGTATTATAATTATTTAATTTTCCAAATATTAAATTCATGTTGGGATTGTCTTAAATGTTCATTAATAACTAGTTGATTGTGGGACAATTTTTATAAAAAAATAAACACCATGTATATACAAGTTTTATGGGACATATAACATCTCTTTTATAAGAAAATCATAACTAATATTAAACAATTTTGCAACTCTAGATCAAAAAATATCATATTTTCATTTTCCAATATATTTTTAAAATAATATTTTTTTCCGAATTTCTTTTTGTAAATACGATCATAATCTAAAAATGTAGAGAATATCATCTAGATAATATTTTTATTACACACATTGGTTACCATTTCTTCCACTACCAATGTTAAAAGATAAAGAAAAGTTTATGAATAGCCTTAAAATATTATCTATATTTAACTACATATTATAGTCCACTTATAAATATTAATTCACTTATTTACCACTAATATTTGAATTAATTTTACAAACCTTACTAATTTCATCAATCAATGAATAGTATTATTCATTATATAATATACTAACAATTTATCGACCTGATCAAGTTATTGAACCACTAGATTACTGGTCGCACACCGCATGGCTTCTAATTTAGTTTATAATTTACATAAATTGAAAAGAAAATTCATTTAAGAAGATTTTTGATATTAATTTCATGCAGATAAGTTGAATATGGATTTTAAATAAAATTTCAACTTCCAAGCATAACCATATGTTGATACTCTTAACTTAACAAAATAAGTTGGAAAAGTAATTGCATGATATAATACCATAAACTAATATGAGACACTAAGAAATATTATTCTATATATTATATATATATATATATATATATATATATATATATATATATAATTAAAAATAGAATATAGAGTAGAAAAATAAAAACTCTGTAAATAATGTGATTCATATTGAAAATAATGTGAAAATATAATTTCAGCATGTCTTGCATAATCAATGGCGAAAAATAAAGTAAATTTTTAGGATTGGTCTTAAAATATTTTTTATATTTTACTACATTTCGTGTCTTCCATATCCTATAATAATCATTATAAATAAAAAGTTTTTGAGTTGTCCTAAAGTTTAATACTACATTATTTACCGTTTATTATACTTTTAATTTTTATATTCTAGTTTTTAGAATTAATCTTAGCTATTTTTATAAAAATTTAAGGATTTCACAATACAAATGATTTGTATTTCCTAAATTAGTTTTTTGTACTATTATGGAAAATCTTAAATAGATGAAAACATATTTTCAATCGAAGATAATTACTATTATGTTAATATTAATGTCTTTGAAATTACAAGGATGAAATTTTTTTTCTAATTAATAAATAAAATAAATCATTATTAATTTGGAATAAATTATGTATATTTTATTTGTTTTAGAGTGGAAGACTTATTTTGTTCCTCACATAAGACTAAAGAATCCAATTTGTTCCTTGAGAAAAAATTAATCCTCAAGAACAATTGACCCAAAGATTATGGGGCAGAATAGATAAACACTTAGATATCGTGCCTTATGGTTATATGATTTTCATATTAAAATTATATTTAAACATTAATTTTTTGAGATATTAATAATAATTAATTATTAAAATGTACTTAAATATAATTTTTAAACTTGTACACATAAGAGTAATTTTTCAATATCATCCAAATTTATTTAAGTAAGTTAATTTAATGTGATTTAAGTTAAGAGTGTGAGTTTTTTGCTTATATATATAAATATACATATAAGGTTTCATAGAACTATTAATTAAGGAATTTTTTAAATATAACAATTAAATATAACTTTGTATTAGAAATATAAAATTTTCATTGCAACTACTCAATAGAAATTATAGAATTAAATATTTTAAAAGATATTACATTATTGATTTTCAACTTATTTTTATGAGAACTTTATAGATTGTTTCTAGATAAATTTATTCAAACAAATGAAAAAACTATTAATTTTACATTAAAATTTCCTAGTCGTCAAGTTGCAACAACATTCACCCCCGTTACATGAGCCACCGTTAGGTTTGCCCCATTCTTTTACACAAAAATAGTTACATTGTGCTGGGTCTGTGGGACAAGAATTCGACGAAAAACATGCTGTGGAGTCCAATTCGATTTCTCCTGTAACAATAAATTAAATTACATTAGAAATAATAAGTGAAAATGTGAACTTGTAACTTTTTATATATCTTGTATTTCATAACATTATTTTTTCTCAAACATAACATATGCCTTTTAATATACCAGATAGCATCCAGCATTCCAAGTACATTTATTAAAAACATAAAATGAAGTAGTAAAAATTAACATATAGATTATTACTGGAAAATATGTTTGAGGCAACGAAGTTCATCAAAATTTTATTTTCTAATATTATTTATTTAAAACAAAAAAGCATTTGCCTTTTAATATACTCGATAGTATCCTACAATTCAAGTGTTTTATTAAAAACACAACAATGCAGTTGAAGCAATTAAAATTAAGTTATAGATATAGGTTATTACTTGCGAAGATGCCTGAAGCAATGCAAATGATCATAAATGTTAAACGGAGAGTCTTGTAGAATACCATTTTGTTTTTAAATGTGGAAATAAGCTTGTTGCAATGGCCTATTTATAATGACTTGGAGAGTTCAATTAGAACATTAAGTTCAAGTAAGAAAAATGACAAAATTTAAAGGGTAATGCTAACATGTGCCCTAAGGGCACATGTTAAGAACCAATTAAAGTAACTTTATCTTGGAAATTGTGTACTCAATTAATTACAAACACATATTTAATTTAATTTTTTATTTTATTCAAGACAAACTTTCTAAATGGAGGTTTCTTAACATGTGCCTTTAGGGCACATGTTAGCATTACCCAAATTTAAATAGGAAATCGGATGATTTGAAATATTTTTCTTTTAACTTAATGCTTTTCATTTATTTTTATGCTTTTTTAAGCCGATTCCAAAATTAATATAGATAATTTCAAAATTGTATTATAATTATTTAATTTTCCAAATATTAAATTCCTGTTGGGATTGTCTTAAATGGTCATTAATAACTAGTTGATTGTGGGACAATTTTTATAAAAAAATAAACACCATGTATATACAAGTTTTATGGGACATATAACATCTCTTTTATAAGAAAATCATAACTAATATTAAACAATTTTGCAACTCTAGATCAAAAAATATCATATTTTCATTTTCCAATATATTTTTAAAATAATTTTTTTTTCCGAATTTCTTTTTGTAAATACGATCATAATATAAAAATGCAGAGAATATCATCTAGATAATATTTTTATTACACACATTGGTTACCATTTCTTCCACTACCAATGTTAAAAGATAAAGAAAAGTTTATGAATAGCCTTAAAATATTATCTATATTTAACTACATATTATAGTCCACTTATAAATATTAATTCACTTATTTACCACTAATATTTGAATTAATTTTACAAACCTTACTAATTTCATCAATCAATGAATAGTATTATCCATTATATAATATACTAACAATTTATCGACCTGATCAAGTTATTGAACCACTGGATTACTGGTCTCACACCGCATGGCTTCTAATTTAGTTTATAATTTACACAAATCGAAAAGAAAATTCATATAAGAAGATTTTTGATATTAATTTCATGCAAATAAGTTGAATATGGATTTTAAATAAAATTTCAACTTCCTAGCATAACCATATGTTGATACTCTTAACTTAACAAAATAAGTTGGAAAAGTAATTGCATGATATAATACCATAAACTAATATGAGACACTAAGAAATATTATTCTATATTATATATATATATATATATATATATATATATATATATATATATATATATATATAATTAAAAATAGAATATAGAGTAGAAAAATAAAAACTCTGTAAATAATGTGATTCATATTGAAAATAATGTGAAAATATAATTTCAGCATGTCTTGCATAATCAATGGCGAAAAATAAATTAAACTTTTAGGATTGGTCTTAAAATATTTTTTATATTTTACTACATTTCGTGTCTTCCATATCCTATAATAATCATTATAAATAAAAAGTTTTTGAGTTGTCCTAAAGTTTAATACTACATTATTTACCGTTTATTATACTTTTAATTTTTATATTCTAGTTTTTAGAATTAGTCTTAGCTATTTTTATAAAAATTAAAGGATTTCACAATACAAATGATTTGTATTTCCTAAATTAGTTTTTTGTACTATTATGGAAAATCTTAAATAGATGAAAACATATTTTCAATCGAAGATAATTACTATTATGTTAATATTAATGTCTTTGAAATTACAAGGATGAATTTTTTTTTCTAATTAATAAATAAAATAAATCATTATTAATTTGGAATAAATTATGTATATTTTATTTGTTTTAGAGTGGAAGACTTATTTTGTTCCTCACATAAGACTAAAGAATCCAATTTGTTCCTTGAGAAAAAATTAATCCTCAAGAACAATTGACCCAAAGATTATGGGGCAGAATAGATAAACACTTAGATATCGTGCCTTATGGTTATATGATTTTCATATTAAAATTATATTTAAACATTAATTTTTTGAGATATTAATAATAATTAATTATTAAAATGTACTTAAATATAATTTTTAAACTTGTACACATAAGAGTAATTTTTCAATATCATCCAAATTTATTTAAGTAAGTTAATTTAATGTGATTTAAGTTAAGAGTGTGAGTTTTTTGCTTATATATATAAATATACATATAAGGTTTCATAGAACTATTAATTAAGGAATTTTTTAAATATAACAATTAAATATAACTTTGTATTAGAAATATAAAATTTTCATTGCAACTACTCAATAGAAATTATAGAATTAAATATTTTAAAAGATATTACATTATTGATTTTCAACTTATTTTTATGAGAACTTTATAGATTGTTTCTAGATAAATTTATTCAAACAAATGAAAAAACTATTAATTTTACATTAAAATTTCCTAGTCGTCAAGTTGCAACAACATTCACCCCCGTTACATGAGCCACCGTTAGGTTTGCCCCATTCTTTTACACAAAAATAGTTACATTGTGCTGGGTCTGTGGGACAAGAATTCGACGAAAAACATGCTGTGGAGTCCAATTCGATTTCTCCTGTAACAATAAATTAAATTACATTAGAAATAATAAGTGAAAATGTGAACTTGTAACTTTTTATATATCTTGTATTTCATAACATTATTTTTTCTCAAACATAACATATGCCTTTTAATATACCAGATAGCATCCAGCATTCCAAGTACATTTATTAAAAACATAAAATGAAGTAGTAAAAATTAACATATAGATTATTACTGGAAAATATGTTTGAGGCAACGAAGTTCATCAAAATTTTATTTTCTAATATTATTTATTTAAAACAAAAAAGCATTTGCCTTTTAATATACTCGATAGTATCCTACAATTCAAGTGTTTTATTAAAAACACAACAATGCAGTTGAAGCAATTAAAATTAAGTTATAGATATAGGTTATTACTTGCGAAGATGCCTGAAGCAATGCAAATGATCATAAATGTTAAACGGAGAGTCTTGTAGAATACCATTTTGTTTTTAAATGTGGAAATAAGCTTGTTGCAATGGCCTATTTATAATGACTTGGAGAGTTCAATTAGAACATTAAGTTCAAGTAAGAAAAATGACAAAATTTAAAGGGTAATGCTAACATGTGCCCTAAGGGCACATGTTAAGAACCAATTAAAGTAACTTTATCTTGGAAATTGTGTACTCAATTAATTACAAACACATATTTAATTTAATTTTTTATTTTATTCAAGACAAACTTTCTAAATGGAGGTTTCTTAACATGTGCCTTTAGGGCACATGTTAGCATTACCCAAATTTAAATAGGAAATCGGATGATTTGAAATATTTTTCTTTTAACTTAATGCTTTTCATTTATTTTTATGCTTTTTTAAGCCGATTCCAAAATTAATATAGATAATTTCAAAATTGTATTATAATTATTTAATTTTCCAAATATTAAATTCCTGTTGGGATTGTCTTAAATGGTCATTAATAACTAGTTGATTGTGGGACAATTTTTATAAAAAAATAAACACCATGTATATACAAGTTTTATGGGACATATAACATCTCTTTTATAAGAAAATCATAACTAATATTAAACAATTTTGCAACTCTAGATCAAAAAATATCATATTTTCATTTTCCAATATATTTTTAAAATAATTTTTTTTTCCGAATTTCTTTTTGTAAATACGATCATAATATAAAAATGCAGAGAATATCATCTAGATAATATTTTTATTACACACATTGGTTACCATTTCTTCCACTACCAATGTTAAAAGATAAAGAAAAGTTTATGAATAGCCTTAAAATATTATCTATATTTAACTACATATTATAGTCCACTTATAAATATTAATTCACTTATTTACCACTAATATTTGAATTAATTTTACAAACCTTACTAATTTCATCAATCAATGAATAGTATTATCCATTATATAATATACTAACAATTTATCGACCTGATCAAGTTATTGAACCACTGGATTACTGGTCGCACACCGCATGGCTTCTAATTTAGTTTATAATTTACACAAATCGAAAAGAAAATTCATATAAGAAGATTTTTGATATTAATTTCATGCAGATAAGTTGAATATGGATTTTAAATAAAATTTCAACTTCCAAGCATAACCATATGTTGATACTCTTAACTTAACAAAATAAGTTGGAAAAGTAATTGCATGATATAATACCATAAACTAATATGAGACACTAAGAAATATTATTCTATATTATATATATATATATATATATATATATATATATTATATATATATATATAATTAAAAATAGAATATAGAGTAGAAAAATAAAAACTCTGTAAATAATGTGATTCATATTGAAAATAATGTGAAAATATAATTTCAGCATGTCTTGCATAATCAATGGCGAAAAATAAAGTAAACTTTTAGGATTGGTCTTAAAATATTTTTTATATTTTACTACATTTCGTGTCTTCCATATCCTATAATAATCATTATAAATAAAAAGTTTTTGAGTTGTCCTAAAGTTTAATACTACATTATTTACCGTTTATTATACTTTTAATTTTTATATTCTAGTTTTTAGAATTAGTCTTAGCTATTTTTATAAAAATTAAAGGATTTCACAATACAAATGATTTGTATTTCCTAAATTAGTTTTTTGTACTATTATGGAAAATCTTAAATAGATGAAAACATATTTTCAATCGAAGATAATTACTATTATGTTAATATTAATGTCTTTGAAATTACAAGGATGAAATTTTTTTTCTAATTAATAAATAAAATAAATCATTATTAATTTGGAATAAATTATGTATATTTTATTTGTTTTAGAGTGGAAGACTTATTTTGTTCCTCACATAAGACTAAAGAATCCAATTTGTTCCTTGAGAAAAAATTAATCCTCAAGAACAATTGACCCAAAGATTATGGGGCAGAATAGATAAACACTTAGATATCGTGCCTTATGGTTATATGATTTTCATATTAAAATTATATTTAAACATTAATTTTTTGAGATATTAATAATAATTAATTATTAAAATGTACTTAGATATAATTTTTAAACTTGTACACATAAGAGTAATTTTTCAATATCATCCAAATTTATTTAAGTAAGTTAATTTAATGTGATTTTAGTTAAGAGTGTGAGTTTTTTGCTTATATATATAAATATACATATATAGGTTTCATAGAACTATTAATTAAGGAATTTTTTAAATATAACAATTAAATATAACTTTGTATTAGAAATATAAAATTTTCATTGCAACTACTCAATAGAAATTATAGAATTAAATATTTTAAAAGATATTACATTATTGATTTTCAACTTATTTTTATGAGAACTTTATAGATTGTTTCTAGATAAATTTATTCAAACAAATGAAAAAACTATTAATTTTACATTAAAATTTCCCAGTCGTCAAGTTGCAACAACATTCACCCCCGTTACATGAGCCACCGTTAGGTTTGCCCCATTCTTTTACACAAAAATAGTTACACTGTGCTGGGTCTGTGGGACAAGAATTCGACGAAAAACATGCTGTGGAGTCCAATTCGATTTCTCCTGTAACAATAAATTAAATTACATTAGAAATAATAAGTGAAAATGTGAACTTGTAACTTTTTATATATCTTGTATTTCATAACATTATTTTTTCTCAAACATAACATATGCCTTTTAATATACCAGATAGCATCCAGCATTCCAAGTACATTTATTAAAAACAT
Organism: Vicia villosa; assembly: GCF_029867415.1. Classification (NCBI taxonomy): domain Eukaryota; kingdom Viridiplantae; phylum Streptophyta; class Magnoliopsida; order Fabales; family Fabaceae; genus Vicia; species Vicia villosa. The sequence goes on along the minus strand of NC_081183.1, from coordinate 47,753,155 downwards.
AAAATGAAGTAGTAAAAATTAACATATAGATTATTACTGGAAAATATGTTTGAGGCAACGAAGTTCATCAAAATTTTATTTTCTAATATTATTTATTTAAAACAAAAAAGCATTTGCCTTTTAATATACTCGATAGTATCCTACAATTCAAGTGTTTTATTAAAAACACAACAATGCAGTTGAAGCAATTAAAATTAAGTTATAGATATAGGTTATTACTTGCGAAGATGCCTGAAGCAATGCAAATGATCATAAATGTTAAAAGGAGAGTCTTGTAGAATACCATTTTGTTTTTAAATGTGGAAATAAGCTTGTTGCAATGGCCTATTTATAATGACTTGGAGAGTTCAATTAGAACATTAAGTTCAAGTAAGAAAAATGACAAAATTTAAATAGGAAATCGGATGATTTGAAATATTTTTCTTTTAACTTAATGCTTTTCATTTATTTTTATGCTTTTTTAAGCCGATTCCAAAATTAATATAGATAATTTCAAAATTGTATTATAATTATTTAATTTTCCAAATATTAAATTCCTGTTGGGATTGTCTTAAATGGTCATTAATAACTAGTTGATTGTGGGACAATTTTTATAAAAAAATAAACACCATGTATATACAAGTTTTATGGGACATATAACATCTCTTTTATAAGAAAATCATAACTAATATTAAACAATTTTGCAACTCTAGATCAAAAAATATCATATTTTCATTTTCCAATATATTTTTAAAATAATTTTTTTTTCCGAATTTCTTTTTGTAAATACGATCATAATATAAAAATGCAGAGAATATCATCTAGATAATATTTTTATTACACACATTGGTTACCATTTCTTCCACTACCAATGTTAAAAGATAAAGAAAAGTTTATGAATAGCCTTAAAATATTATCTATATTTAACTACATATTATAGTCCACTTATAAATATTAATTCACTTATTTACCACTAATATTTGAATTAATTTTACAAACCTTACTAATTTCATCAATCAATGAATAGTATTATCCATTATATAATATACTAACAATTTATCGACCTGATCAAGTTATTGAACCACTGGATTACTGGTCTCACACCGCATGGCTTCTAATTTAGTTTATAATTTACACAAATCGAAAAGAAAATTCATATAAGAAGATTTTTGATATTAATTTCATGCAAATAAGTTGAATATGGATTTTAAATAAAATTTCAACTTCCTAGCATAACCATATGTTGATACTCTTAACTTAACAAAATAAGTTGGAAAAGTAATTGCATGATATAATACCATAAACTAATATGAGACACTAAGAAATATTATTCTATATTATATATATATATATATATATATATATATATATATATATATATATATAATTAAAAATAGAATATAGAGTAGAAAAATAAAAACTCTGTAAATAATGTGATTCATATTGAAAATAATGTGAAAATATAATTTCAGCATGTCTTGCATAATCAATGGCGAAAAATAAATTAAACTTTTAGGATTGGTCTTAAAATATTTTTTATATTTTACTACATTTCGTGTCTTCCATATCCTATAATAATCATTATAAATAAAAAGTTTTTGAGTTGTCCTAAAGTTTAATACTACATTATTTACCGTTTATTATACTTTTAATTTTTATATTCTAGTTTTTAGAATTAGTCTTAGCTATTTTTATAAAAATTAAAGGATTTCACAATACAAATGATTTGTATTTCCTAAATTAGTTTTTTGTACTATTATGGAAAATCTTAAATAGATGAAAACATATTTTCAATCGAAGATAATTACTATTATGTTAATATTAATGTCTTTGAAATTACAAGGATGAATTTTTTTTTCTAATTAATAAATAAAATAAATCATTATTAATTTGGAATAAATTATGTATATTTTATTTGTTTTAGAGTGGAAGACTTATTTTGTTCCTCACATAAGACTAAAGAATCCAATTTGTTCCTTGAGAAAAAATTAATCCTCAAGAACAATTGACCCAAAGATTATGGGGCAGAATAGATAAACACTTAGATATCGTGCCTTATGGTTATATGATTTTCATATTAAAATTATATTTAAACATTAATTTTTTGAGATATTAATAATAATTAATTATTAAAATGTACTTAAATATAATTTTTAAACTTGTACACATAAGAGTAATTTTTCAATATCATCCAAATTTATTTAAGTAAGTTAATTTAATGTGATTTAAGTTAAGAGTGTGAGTTTTTTGCTTATATATATAAATATACATATAAGGTTTCATAGAACTATTAATTAAGGAATTTTTTAAATATAACAATTAAATATAACTTTGTATTAGAAATATAAAATTTTCATTGCAACTACTCAATAGAAATTATAGAATTAAATATTTTAAAAGATATTACATTATTGATTTTCAACTTATTTTTATGAGAACTTTATAGATTGTTTCTAGATAAATTTATTCAAACAAATGAAAAAACTATTAATTTTACATTAAAATTTCCTAGTCGTCAAGTTGCAACAACATTCACCCCCGTTACATGAGCCACCGTTAGGTTTGCCCCATTCTTTTACACAAAAATAGTTACATTGTGCTGGGTCTGTGGGACAAGAATTCGACGAAAAACATGCTGTGGAGTCCAATTCGATTTCTCCTGTAACAATAAATTAAATTACATTAGAAATAATAAGTGAAAATGTGAACTTGTAACTTTTTATATATCTTGTATTTCATAACATTATTTTTTCTCAAACATAACATATGCCTTTTAATATACCAGATAGCATCCAGCATTCCAAGTACATTTATTAAAAACATAAAATGAAGTAGTAAAAATTAACATATAGATTATTACTGGAAAATATGTTTGAGGCAACGAAGTTCATCAAAATTTTATTTTCTAATATTATTTATTTAAAACAAAAAAGCATTTGCCTTTTAATATACTCGATAGTATCCTACAATTCAAGTGTTTTATTAAAAACACAACAATGCAGTTGAAGCAATTAAAATTAAGTTATAGATATAGGTTATTACTTGCGAAGATGCCTGAAGCAATGCAAATGATCATAAATGTTAAACGGAGAGTCTTGTAGAATACCATTTTGTTTTTAAATGTGGAAATAAGCTTGTTGCAATGGCCTATTTATAATGACTTGGAGAGTTCAATTAGAACATTAAGTTCAAGTAAGAAAAATGACAAAATTTAAAGGGTAATGCTAACATGTGCCCTAAGGGCACATGTTAAGAACCAATTAAAGTAACTTTATCTTGGAAATTGTGTACTCAATTAATTACAAACACATATTTAATTTAATTTTTTATTTTATTCAAGACAAACTTTCTAAATGGAGGTTTCTTAACATGTGCCTTTAGGGCACATGTTAGCATTACCCAAATTTAAATAGGAAATCGGATGATTTGAAATATTTTTCTTTTAACTTAATGCTTTTCATTTATTTTTATGCTTTTTTAAGCCGATTCCAAAATTAATATAGATAATTTCAAAATTGTATTATAATTATTTAATTTTCCAAATATTAAATTCCTGTTGGGATTGTCTTAAATGGTCATTAATAACTAGTTGATTGTGGGACAATTTTTATAAAAAAATAAACACCATGTATATACAAGTTTTATGGGACATATAACATCTCTTTTATAAGAAAATCATAACTAATATTAAACAATTTTGCAACTCTAGATCAAAAAATATCATATTTTCATTTTCCAATATATTTTTAAAATAATTTTTTTTTCCGAATTTCTTTTTGTAAATACGATCATAATATAAAAATGCAGAGAATATCATCTAGATAATATTTTTATTACACACATTGGTTACCATTTCTTCCACTACCAATGTTAAAAGATAAAGAAAAGTTTATGAATAGCCTTAAAATATTATCTATATTTAACTACATATTATAGTCCACTTATAAATATTAATTCACTTATTTACCACTAATATTTGAATTAATTTTACAAACCTTACTAATTTCATCAATCAATGAATAGTATTATCCATTATATAATATACTAACAATTTATCGACCTGATCAAGTTATTGAACCACTGGATTACTGGTCGCACACCGCATGGCTTCTAATTTAGTTTATAATTTACACAAATCGAAAAGAAAATTCATATAAGAAGATTTTTGATATTAATTTCATGCAGATAAGTTGAATATGGATTTTAAATAAAATTTCAACTTCCAAGCATAACCATATGTTGATACTCTTAACTTAACAAAATAAGTTGGAAAAGTAATTGCATGATATAATACCATAAACTAATATGAGACACTAAGAAATATTATTCTATATATATATATATATATATATATATATATATATATATATATATATATATATAATTAAAAATAGAATATAGAGTAGAAAAATAAAAACTCTGTAAATAATGTGATTCATATTGAAAATAATGTGAAAATATAATTTCAGCATGTCTTGCATAATCAATGGCGAAAAATAAAGTGAACTTTTAGGATTGGTCTTAAAATATTTTTTATATTTTACTACATTTCGTGTCTTCCATATCCTATAATAATCATTATAAATAAAAAGTTTTTGAGTTGTCCTAAAGTTTAATACTACATTATTTACCGTTTATTATACTTTTAATTTTTATATTCTAGTTTTTAGAATTAGTCTTAGCTATTTTTATAAAAATTAAAGGATTTCACAATACAAATGATTTGTATTTCCTAAATTAGTTTTTTGTACTATTATGGAAAATCTTAAATAGATGAAAACATATTTTCAATCGAAGATAATTACTATTATGTTAATATTAATGTCTTTGAAATTACAAGGATGAAATTTTTTTTCTAATTAATAAATAAAATAAATCATTATTAATTTGGAATAAATTATGTATATTTTATTTGTTTTAGAGTGGAAGACTTATTTTGTTCCTCACATAAGACTAAAGAATCCAATTTGTTCCTTGAGAAAAAATTAATCCTCAAGAACAATTGACCCAAAGATTATGGGGCAGAATAGATAAACACTTAGATATCGTGCCTTATGGTTATATGATTTTCATATTAAAATTATATTTAAACATTAATTTTTTGAGATATTAATAATAATTAATTATTAAAATGTACTTAGATATAATTTTTAAACTTGTACACATAAGAGTAATTTTTCAATATCATCCAAATTTATTTAAGTAAGTTAATTTAATGTGATTTTAGTTAAGAGTGTGAGTTTTTTGCTTATATATATAAATATACATATATAGGTTTCATAGAACTATTAATTAAGGAATTTTTTAAATATAACAATTAAATATAACTTTGTATTAGAAATATAAAATTTTCATTGCAACTACTCAATAGAAATTATAGAATTAAATATTTTAAAAGATATTACATTATTGATTTTCAACTTATTTTTATGAGAACTTTATAGATTGTTTCTAGATAAATTTATTCAAACAAATGAAAAAACTATTAATTTTACATTAAAATTTCCCAGTCGTCAAGTTGCAACAACATTCACCCCCGTTACATGAGCCACCGTTAGGTTTGCCCCATTCTTTTACACAAAAATAGTTACACTGTGCTGGGTCTGTGGGACAAGAATTCGACGAAAAACATGCTGTGGAGTCCAATTCGATTTCTCCTGTAACAATAAATTAAATTACATTAGAAATAATAAGTGAAAATGTGAACTTGTAACTTTTTATATATCTTGTATTTCATAACATTATTTTTTCTCAAACATAACATATGCCTTTTAATATACCAGATAGCATCCAGCATTCCAAGTACATTTATTAAAAACATAAAATGAAGTAGTAAAAATTAACATATAGATTATTACTGGAAAATATGTTTGAGGCAACGAAGTTCATCAAAATTTTATTTTCTAATATTATTTATTTAAAACAAAAAAGCATTTGCCTTTTAATATACTCGATAGTATCCTACAATTCAAGTGTTTTATTAAAAACACAACAATGCAGTTGAAGCAATTAAAATTAAGTTATAGATATAGGTTATTACTTGCGAAGATGCCTGAAGCAATGCAAATGATCATAAATGTTAAAAGGAGAGTCTTTAGAATACCATTTTGTTTTTAAATGTGGAAATAAGCTCGTTGCAATGGCCTATTTATAATGACTTGGAGAGTTCAATTAGAACATTAAGTTCAAGTAAGAAAAATGACAAAATTTAAATAGGAAATCGGATGATTTGAAATATTTTTCTTTTAACTTAATGCTTTTCATTTATTTTTATGCTTTTTTAAGCCGATTCCAAAATTAATATAGATAATTTCAAAATTGTATTATAATTATTTAATTTTCCAAATATTAAATTCCTGTTGGGATTGTCTTAAATGGTCATTAATAACTAGTTGATTGTGGGACAATTTTTATAAAAAAATAAACACCATGTATATACAAGTTTTATGGGACATATAACATCTCTTTTATAAGAAAATCATAACTTATATTAAACAATTTTGCAACTCTAGATCAAAAAATATCATATTTTCATTTTCCAATATATTTTTAAAATAATATTTTTTTCCGAATTTCTTTTTGTAAATACGATCATAATATAAAAATGCAGAGAATATCATCTAGATAATATTTTTATTACACACATTGGTTACCATTTCTTCCACTACCAATGTTAAAAGATAAAGAAAAGTTTATGAATAGCCTTAAAATATTATCTATATTTAACTACATATTATAGTCCACTTATAAATATTAATTCACTTATTTACCACTAATATTTGAATTAATTTTACAAACCTTACTAATTTCATCAATCAATGAATAGTATTATCCATTATATAATATACTAACAATTTATCGACCTGATCAAGTTATTGAACCACTGGATTACTGGTCTCACACCGCATGGCTTCTAATTTAGTTTATAATTTACACAAATCGAAAAGAAAATTCATATAAGAAGATTTTTGATATTAATTTCATGCAAATAAGTTGAATATGGATTTTAAATAAAATTTCAACTTCCTAGCATAACCATATGTTGATACTCTTAACTTAACAAAATAAGTTGGAAAAGTAATTGCATGATATAATACCATAAACTAATATGAGACACTAAGAAATATTATTCTATATTATATATATATATATATATATATATATATATATATATATATATATATATATTAATTAAAAATAGAATATAGAGTAGAAAAATAAAAACTCTGTAAATAATGTGATTCATATTGAAAATAATGTGAAAATATAATTTCAGCATGTCTTGCATAATCAATGGCGAAAAATAAATTAAACTTTTAGGATTGGTCTTAAAATATTTTTTATATTTTACTACATTTCGTGTCTTCCATATCCTATAATAATCATTATAAATAAAAAGTTTTTGAGTTGTCCTAAAGTTTAATACTACATTATTTACCGTTTATTATACTTTTAATTTTTATATTCTAGTTTTTAGAATTAATCTTAGCTATTTTTATAAAAATTAAAGGATTTCACAATACAAATGATTTGTATTTCCTAAATTAGTTTTTTGTACTATTATGGAAAATCTTAAATAGATGAAAACATATTTTCAATCGAAGATAATTACTATTATGTTAATATTAATGTCTTTGAAATTACAAGGATGAAATTTTTTTTCTAATTAATAAATAAAATAAATCATTATTAATTTGGAATAAATTATGTATATTTTATTTGTTTTAGAGTGGAAGACTTATTTTGTTCCTCACATAAAACTAAAGAATCCAATTTGTTCCTTGAGAAAAAATTAATCCTCAAGAACAATTGACCCAAAGATTATGGGGCAGAATAGATAAACACTTAGATATCGTGCCTTATGGTTATATGATTTTCATATTAAAATTATATTTAAACATTAATTTTTTGAGATATTAATAATAATTAATTATTAAAATGTACTTAGATATAATTTTTAAACTTGTACACATAAGAGTAATTTTTCAATATCATCCAAATTTATTTAAGTAAGTTAATTTAATGTGATTTTAGTTAAGAGTGTGAGTTTTTTGCTTATATATATAAATATACATATATAGGTTTCATAGAACTATTAATTAAGGAATTTTTTAAATATAACAATTAAATATAACTTTGTATTAAAAATATAAAATTTTCATTGCAACTACTCAATAGAAATTATAGAATTAAATATTTTAAAAGATATTACATTATTGATTTTCAACTTATTTTTATGAGAACTTTATAGATTGTTTCTAGATAAATTTATTCAAACAAATGAAAAAACTATTAATTTTACATTAAAATTTCCCAGTCGTCAAGTTGCAACAACATTCACCCCCGTTACATGAGCCACCGTTAGGTTTGCCCCATTCTTTTACACAAAAATAGTTACACTGTGCTGGCTCTGTGGGACAAGAATTCGACGGAAAACATGCTGTGGAGTCCAATTCGATTTCTCCTGTAACAATAAATTAAATTACATTAGAAATAATAAGTGAAATTGTGAACTTGTAACTTTTTATATATCTTGTATTTCATAACATTATTTTTTCTCAAACATAACATATGCCTTTTAATATACCAGATAGCATCCAGCATTCCAAGTACATTTATTAAAAACATAAAATGAAGTAGTAAAAATTAACATATAGATTATTACTGGAAAATATGTTTGAGGCAACGAAGTTCATCAAAATTTTATTTTCTAAAATTATTTGTTTAAAACAAAAAAGCATTTGCCTTTTAATATACTCGATAGTATCCTACAATTCAAGTGTTTTATTAAAAACACAACAATGCAGTTGAAGCAATTAAAATTAAGTTAAAGATATAGGTTATTACTTGCGAAGATGCCTGAAGCAATGCAAATGATCATAAATGTTAAAAGGAGAGTCTTGTAGAATACCATTTTGTTTTTCAATGTGGAAATAAGCTTGTTGCAATGGCCTATTTATAATGACTTGGAGAGTTCAATTAGAACATTAAGTTCAAGTAAGAAAAATGACAAAATTTAAATAGGAAATCAGATGATTTGAAATATTTTTCTTTTAACTTAATGCTTTTCATTTATTTTTATGCTTTTTTAAGCCGATTCCAAAATTAATATAGATAATTTCAAAATTGTATTATAATTATTTAATTTTCCAAATATTAAATTCCTGTTGGGATTGTCTTAAATGGTCATTAATAACTAGTTGATTGTGGGACAATTTTTATAAAAAAATAAACACCATGTATATACAAGTTTTATGGGACATATAACATCTCTTTTATAAGAAAATCATAACTAATATTAAACAATTTTGCAACTCTAGATCAAAAAATATCATATTTTCATTTTCCAATATATTTTTAAAATAATATTTTTATCCGAATTTCTTTTTGTAAATACGATCATAATCTAAAAATGCAGAGAATATCATCTAGATAATATTTTTATTACACACATTGGTTACCATTTCTTCCACTACCAATGTTAAAAGATAAAGAAAAGTTTATGAATAGCCTTAAAATATTATCTATATTTAACTACATATTATAGTCCACTTATAAATATTAATTCACTTATTTACCACTAATATTTGAATTAATTTTACAAACCTTACTAATTTCATCAATCAATGAATAGTATTATCCATTATATAATATACTAACAATTTATCGACTTGATCAAGTTATTGAACCACTGGATTACTGGTCGCACACCGCATGGCTTCTAATTTAGTTTATAATTTACACAAATCGAAAAGAAAATTCATATAAGAAGATTTTTGATATTAATTTCATGCAGATAAGTTGAATATGGATTTTAAATAAAATTTCAACTTCCAAGCATAACCATATGTTGATACTCTTAACTTAACAAAATAAGTTGGAAAAGTAATTGCATGATATAATACCATAAACTAATATGAGACACTAAGAAATATTATTCTATATATTATATATATATAATTAAAAATAGAATATAGAGTAGAAAAATAAAAACTCTGTAAATAATGTGATTCATATTGAAAATAATGTGAAAATATAATTTCAGCATGTCTTGCATAATCAATGGCGAAAAATAAAGTAAACTTTTAGGATTGGTCTTAAAATATTTTTTATATTTTACTACATTTCGTGTCTTCCATATCCTATAATAATCATTATAAATAAAAAGTTTTTGAGTTGTCCTAAAGTTTAATACTACATTATTTACCGTTTATTATACTTTTAATTTTTATATTCTAGTTTTTAGAATTAATCTTAGCTATTTTTATAAAAATTAAAGGATTTCACAATACAAATGATTTGTATTTCCTAAATTAGTTTTTTGTACTATTATGGAAAATCTTAAATAGATGAAAACATATTTTCAATCGAAGATAATTACTATTATGTTAATATTAATGTCTTTGAAATTACAAGGATGAAATTTTTTTTCTAATTAATAAATAAAATAAATCATTATTAATTTGGAATAAATTGTGTATATTTTATTTGTTTTAGAGTGGAAGACTTATTTTGTTCCTCACATAAAACTAAAGAATCCAATTTGTTCCTTGAGAAAAAATTAATCCTCAAGAACAATTGACCCAAAGATTATGGGGCAGAATAGATAAACACTTAGATATCGTGCCTTATGGTTATATGATTTTCATATTAAAATTATATTTAAACATTAATTTTTTGAGATATTAATAATAATTAATTATTAAAATGTACTTAGATATAATTTTTAAACTTGTACACATAAGAGTAATTTTTCAATATCATCCAAATTTATTTAAGTAAGTTAATTTAATGTGATTTTAGTTAAGATTGTGAGTTTTTTGCTTGTATATATAAATATACATATATAGGTTTCATAGAACTATTAATTAAGGAATTTTTTAAATATAACAATTAAATATAACTTTGTATTAAAAATATAAAATTTTCATTGCAACTACTCAATAGAAATTATAGAATTAAATATTTTAAAAGATATTACATTATTAATTTTCAACTTATTTTTATGAGAACTTTATAGATTGTTTCTAGATAAATTTATTCAAACAAATGAAAAAACTATTAATTTTACATTAAAATTTCCCAGTCGTCAAGTTGCAACAACATTCACCCCCGTTACATGAGCCACCGTTAGGTTTGCCCCATTCTTTTACACAAAAATAGTTACACTGTGCTGGCTCTGTGGGACAAGAATTCGACGGAAAACATGCTGTGGAGTCCAATTCGATTTCTCCTGTAACAATAAATTAAATTACATTAGAAATAATAAGTGAAATTGTGAACTTGTAACTTTTTATATATCTTGTATTTCATAACATTATTTTTTCTCAAACATAACATATGCCTTTTAATATACCAGATAGCATCCAGCATTCCAAGTACATTTATTAAAAACATAAAATGAAGTAGTAAAAATTAACATATGGATTATTACTGGAAAATATGTTTGAGGCAACGAAGTTCATCAAAATTTTATATTCTAAAATTATTTGTTTAAAACAAAAAAGCATTTGCCTTTTAATATACTCGATAGTATCCTACAATTCAAGTGTTTTATTAAAAACACAACAATGCAGTTGAAGCAATTAAAATTAAGTTAAAGATATAGGTTATTACTTGCGAAGATGCCTGAAGCAATGCAAATGATCATAAATGTTAAAAGGAGAGTCTTGGAGAATACCATTTTGTTTTTCAATGTGGAAATAAGCTTGTTGCAATGGCCTATTTATAATGACTTGGAGAGTTCAATTAGAACATTAAGTTCAAGTAAGAAAAATGTCAAAATTTAAATAGGAAATCGGATGATTCGAAATATTTTTCTTTTAACTTAATGCTTTTCACTTATTTTTATGCTTTTTTAAGCCGATTCCAAAATTAATATAGATAATTTCAAAATTGTATTTTAATTATTTAATTTTCCAAATATTAAATTCCTGTTGGGATTGTCTTAAATGGTCATTAATAACTAGTTGATTGTGGGACAATTTTTATAAAAAAATAAACACGATGTATATACAAGTTTTATGGGACATATAACATCTCTTTTATAAGAAAATCATAACTAATATTAATCAATTTTGCAACTCTAGATCAAAAAATATCATATTTTCATTTTCCAAAATATTTTTAAAATAATATTTTTTTTCCGGATTTCTTTTTGTAAATATGATCATAATCTAAAAATGCAGAGAATATCATCTAGATAATATTTTTATTACACACATTGGTTACAATTTCTTCCACTACCAATGTTAAAAGATAAAGAAAAGTTTATGAATAGCCTTAAAATATTATCTATATTTATCTACATATTATAGTCCACTTATAAATATTAACTCACTTATTTACCACTAATATTTGAATTAATTTTACAAAACTTACTAATTTCATCAATCAATGAATAGTATTATCCATTATTATAAAATACTAACAATTTATCGACCTGATTAAGTTATTGAACCACTGGATTACTGGATGCACACCGGATGGCTTCTAATTTAGTTTATAATTTACACAAATCGAAAAGAAAATTCATATAAGAAGATTTTTGATATTAATTTCATGCAGATAAGTTGAATATGGATTTTAAATAAAATTTCAACTTCCAAGCATAACCATATGTTGATACTCTTAACTTAACAAAATAAGTTGGAAAAGTAATTGTAACACCCCATACATAATTGACTAGTATATTATGCATGTGACGTTAAAAATTGGTATTTGAGTACATACAAAAGCCAAAGATACAAGATGATCCATATAAATACAACATGAAATAATATTGATAATTACAAAACATGTGTCTTCAATGGATCTGCACAGCGGAAAATGAGATCTGACGAGGTCTCCGAGCCATCACCACTTTAAGTCATCAATCCGAACCTGCTATCTGTCAAACGCTACTAAACTACACCTGAAAAGATATAAGTTGATTGGGGTGAGATTACTAAATCTCAGTGAGTCCTCCTATCCTATGGGTTCACTCGGATGTACAAGGTACATGCATCAAAACCGAAACCACCATTGATTCGGGGTTATCCTCACATCCGGTACACGTACGGAGAAAACAAGGAATCGTCCACCATAGGACTCATCATACACAAGTATCGACAAACAAGTATGCCAAAACCCATACCCATGTACGGGGAATCCAAAAGTCGTTACAAACCTCGACTAGATTATAGAATGAACGCACCCTCGATGGGTTCACCAATGCCTATTGTCAAGAGACTCGTACAAGCACACTGCAAGAGTAGTTAAGCGGGTTCGCACAAGCCTATCTGGCCGCGAGATGACATTAGCCGAAATGGCGTCATTGTCCCGGTAACCATATTTACGCACGTGTGTTAACACCAAGTACCGAACCACCATCTTGACGCATGAGCCCACCGGGCGAAAGCCTAGTAGTAGTCTACATGACTTCACTAGAGGTGAGTTATCGAAAATGTATTGGCCTACGTGGCCACATAATCCCACCATACCGAGCACGCAAGTGTGTTAACGCCAAGTGAGTAAAACCCCGTACGGAAACTCATGAGTACACTGCAACGGTAGCTCAGGTGCAAGACCTTTGATCACATCATCGGACTATTCTACGGACTCCATGGTCCGGGAAAATACCTTGACTTCATAGTAAGAGGTATATCCCAATCTAGCCCCCGGTCACTTCGATTCAGGCATACGCACACACAACAAGCGTAAGGTCATAAGACAATCCAATCCGAATGTTTAACCAAAAAATTTGGATATCACCACATTTCCATGTTCCATCACATTGCATTCATCAAGCATTAAGGAACAAATAATGGTAGTCACACTATCACATTCAAATCATGCATAATTCACAATTTCCAAATAATCAAATGGAAGTATTGAAAATAAATACTTAACAGCGTCACATACTACCAAGAGGTACGCATAAAAAGTAAGGGAGGAGTCCGGTTACGAATGAAAACCAGAACTGCACTCAAGGGGTAAGAAACAGAATTCTGAAATCAGCATCTTCCGCTTAGCGGCTCCTGTCCGCTTAGCGGATTCGCGATATTTTATTTTTCCACAAACAGCACCTTCCGCTTAGCGGCCTCACGTCCGCTTAGCGGAATCGCGATTTTCTGGAAAAATGTTCATCATCCGCTAAGCGGCCTTAGCCCGCTTAGCGGACCATAGCAGAATCAGAAAAATGCAGAACGCACCAGTTCCGCTATGGGGGTATTCTAACCCCTAGAATCCACCTGCATGTGTCAAATTACAACATATAACAGTAATATGCATCACAAACAACCAACAATTATCACATAGCATGTTTTAGCATCATGAATTTCATGGATTTGTCTCACAATCCCCAAACCCCAAACATGCAATTCCCATAATTTTCCCTAAAGTCTCTAACTAAGGACTCACCTTGGATTTAATGGAGGTTAAGATCATGTTCTTGCTGCCATTGAACTCCCACCACAGTCAAAGTTTCACTTCATCTTCACCAAATCCGTAGCCCACTCTTCTTCACATTTAGCATGACTGACACAACTTCAAGCTCAGTTTTCTCCTCCAAAACAGAAGCTCTGAACGCGAACCATAGGTGCAAATCGAAGAGAAATTCGTTAGCTTTCTAATGGGACCGGAATCAGCTCAATCGGATTTATGAGCAGAGAGATATACCTAATTTAGTGGAGCTGCACCATGGAATACGAAAATGGAGATGTGAACTTCCTTCTCCTCTTGCTCTTAAGTTATTCTTCCTTTCTTTCTCCACAATTTCTGATTTAGAAAGTCCAACACCAAACAATGCCTTAAGTTCTCATGCAAGTGATATTTATTGTCCAATTTGCCCCTTCAACTAATCTTTATTCACAACAATGCCACTTAGTTCCATTCTAACCAATCCTCTTTGTTTCTAACCACTCCACTAATTCTTCTAATAATCCTTCTTAGATTAATAGAGAATAAGACCAATGATCTCTCTCTAATTACCATTTACTCATTTAAATGATAATTATCGGTGTCAAAAGATCGGGATATTACATTCTCCCCCCCTTAATTAGAATTCGTCCTGGAATTCCTACCGGTTACCACGGAGACCAACCCTTCTTATCTATCCAATCAAGGGAAAGAATGTTACTCACATTCGTCTTTAGATAATCTCACTACTCTGTCTGAGGATCATTCCATACGAAGAAACACCATCTGCCAAAACACCTGCGTCCCACTATACATGATTAGAAACCTTAACCGTCAAGCAACACGTCTAATCAGATACTTCGTCTTGACATACCTGGGGAAATATCCTTCCAGGGTCCTTGACCTTCACTGCTCTGCACTGAATCCCCAGAACTTCAGAAACCCTAGTAATCCACTCATATTGGATATCTGCTATTCAAACTCTATTGTGTTCACCCTTGTCCAACACACTTATTGATTCACTTAGCTCCTTGAATTACTTCCCGTTCGAGAATTTACTGCCAGAACGTCACTTCTGCGACAACACTTCAAATTATTCTCCACTCAAGTCCATACAATGTCATTAGGTGTTAGCCAAATTCCTTGGTCTTAACTTTCGGTTCCCAAAGTGTTAGGATGGTTGTCCCAAGCTTGCCTCTACTTATACAACTATTCCTCTTTACTCGATTCTCACCTCAGTCCTAGATGTATCTATCATTACCGCAATCCACGATGGTGTAGCCTTCCACAACCATAGCATTGATGCCCAACAACTTCGCATAAGGTTTTGCCCATAAAGGTTAACTTCATCGATTAACCTGCGACCATTGTCCAGCTCTTCATGCACGCTCACAGTGCACAAGACATAACCACGAAGAACTTGTGCCAATTAAAATCCTTCACTTACCTTCAGCATTTCAACGGTCTGATACTCAGTCCAACCCTTGTGACTTGCAAGCTAAACTGATGACCTACGAACATCGGACCGCATGCCATCCACCAAATGTATTCCCAAGCTGGTCCATTGACAACACCTCTCGAGTTTATGGTGGATCCTCGAGAGACTGGAATGAATAAAACACTGCTTCGACAATTTCCCTTAGGAAGATAATTTCATCCCAACATAAAAATCCTACAAATAGTTCGTTCATCCCTACCTCAAAGTTATCTGATTCTTCCTTGATCCGTTGCACTACTCTGATTCCAACAAGTCACACACCTTGAAATCCTCTGAGTCACGTTATATCCATAATTCACTTAGTTTCCATTAATACACAATAATTCCTTATCTACAGTTGTCCAAATACAACACGGGCCAGGACTCCATATACATCCATCATCGGCTACTACTCTTCAAAGTTGCATACTCTCCAGAATCAAGCTTCTACTTACTCTACCAATTCGTATAGTTCATCGACCACAACTTAGGTACACGTTTCGATCTCAGGACATTGAAACCCAAATACTCACTGACTTAGAGGTTCGTCCTTGTCACTGGTTTCCACAGTGTACAACTGCTATGTTTTTCAGTCCAACCAATCTTGTTGCTCAACCGGCATATCGAACCCTTCACGATGTACTGCAGCTCATGATAACTCTAGCAGTTTTACACAACTTCTACCCAACCATACACCTTCATTCTCTTAGCGTAGTATCACCTCTGATAACTCGTGCGACTTACTGATATAACAATCCTCCCATAGCCACACTATATCCACACAATCATCTAATGTCTGCTCTATCTCTGAATCTGACATTAAACTGACTTCCTTGGCAGCTGCATCCTTCATTGCAGTGCTTCCCACGGTCTGAGTGTAGCCACAATGCAAGAAATTGCACCTTGCACTTTGCACTTCGAACATCTCTCTTATAAACTCCTTAGCAGTTCTCAAACCAAAATGTCCATGCTTTACCAAGATTAACACTTCTCCACTCAGAGTATCTAGCAACACCTTACCAGACACATCATACATCGAACTAGTCCGAGACACAATTCGCATATTCCATCACTGGTCGCCAATGATACATGATAGCCACTCACCATGCTGACCAGGATATCATGACCGCACATGAGTCCCACTCTAGACACTCATGCAAAATTGCCAACTTAACACTTAATGAAACGAGAACATCCCAAGGTACAATCCGATACTAACTCACGCGATCACGATCACTCAGGGTCTCCATAAGTATAGTATTGGATCTTGATCCATTTCACCATCGGCTGTCTAGTCATTCCTCTACTATTGAGCGCGACGTATGGATCCTTATCCCACATACCTTATGAGAGTCTGGATCTGCATCTCACAAGTGTCAAATCAGAGTTCTACCTTGAGCTTCAGGTCACCTTTGTCCCACGCATGCATGAGATTCCAAGGATAATTCAGTCCAGATAGGAATACTATGGTTCCTAACATTCGACTCAACTGCGATCATCCTACTGACGTTCCAGATAGATCTTAGTTCTTACTCGCCTGAACGCCCAACGCCAAGCGTAGTTCTATGGCTTCACTCGGGGTCAGACAAACAACAACTAACAAGAACTTAGGTCACTGCATTTCACGCTTCTATATCATTTCATATTCCATCTAGCGTAGTTCTAGAACTTAAATACAAAATGATAAGAACGGAAATGCATGCCCTCTTCCACCGACAAGGTATTCAAGCTGCGCCAATCTTAAGTTACCACACTCATACATTCCACCAACATCTACTAGGTAACTACTCTCGCTTAGGGTACTTCAAGTTGAATCAGGATCTAATACTTCATCCATCCAATTACTGTCTGTACCAGCGCAATCATAAAGGTCTAACTCTTCTATCCGCATTTCCAAAGGTCATTCTATCCTATCAGCTCATCAGTCGCACTTAACACCGGCAGCATCATCGGTACTGAATTCTACTAATTCCCAGCTCAACACCTTCGGAGAATCTCACTTACAAGGCTCCTACCCAATAATGTTTACCGTTACCAAGACTTAGAGAAAATTTCACTTCGTCCAATCAAAATCCTGGGGGTTCTAGTTGTCTCAATCCATACCTTGGCAGTTCGAGTACCCCTACTTCGCGTCGAACACTCTCCATAAGCTTGAAGACTCCAATATCATCCACTTACAACGTCCAAACAATCCATTACTCATCCCACTCCAACTACTTGGGTTCACAGCACTTACGGGTTTACGAGTCCTCGTGGCGGCCCTGCCGTAATTTTACCGTCCCACACTCAGTCGATGAGTTGATCAAGTTCAACGACTGAATGAGATACTAGTAAAATCAGGCTAGCAACGCACACATGTGAGGAGGAAAGGATTTGCTAGTGATGTCTCATGGCTCGGCCGAGAATCGACCTGCTCTGATACCAACTGTAACACCCCATACATAATTGACTAGTATATTATGCATGTGACGTTAAAAATTGGTATTTGAATACATACAAAAGCCAAAGATACGAGATGATCCATATAAATACAACATGAAATAATATTGATAATTACAAAACATGTGTCTTCAATGGATCTGCACAGCGGAAAATGAGATCTGACGAGGTCTCCGAGCCATCACCACTTTAAGTCATCAATCCAAACCTGCTATCTGTCAAACGCTATTAAACTACACCTGAAAAGATATAAGTTGATTGGGGTGAGATTACTAAATCTCAGCGAGTCCTCCTATCCTATGGGTCCACTCGGATCTACAAGGTACATGCATCAAAACCGAAACCACCATTGATTCGGGGTTATCCTCACATCCGATACACGTACGGAGAAAACAAGGAATCGTCCACCATAGGACTCATCATACACATGTATCGACAAACAAGTATGCCAAAACCCATACCCGTGTACGGTGTAACACCCATATATAAATACATGCATCAAATCATATAAGTATACATGAATCCAAGTATTTGGTACTGAAATACCAATAAGTTCCTAGACAACACATTATACATATTAATGCCCAAATACTAAAGTTCTACACAATGGCATAATACATACAAGATGTTCAAAATAAAAAGCTAAGAACTAGATCAAACAATGATCTCAAAAGAATTCCACAACGGAAGCTTCGCCATATCCAAAATAAGAACAAGGAATAAGGAAATCAAACTTCTTTCTCTTTACCCTTCGCGGAACCTGTAGTACCTGAAATCAATATATAATGGGGTGAGATATAAAATCCCAGTGAGTTCCCTATCCTATGGATCCTCTCGGCTTTACAAGGTTCTAACCTATAAGTCTCAAGTCATAAAAGGAACTAGACCTTGAGTTCTCATACTAACATTATATGGAATCATACTTAGAGTTCAACAACTCAACACAAGATTACTAATCGGAAACCAATACCAAGGCATCCCCATATTCCCGTCCCCTTCTACGTCTAGGAGGTGGCACGAGTCATGGATCCTTTGGAAAATCTTGACATACGACATGGATTCGGACTCATGAGCCTTTCCCCATGAATCGTCACTTCACATGGCCCGTACACCATCACAAGTCTCTACCCGTAGGTTCCATTCGTACACAAAAGCGGGAATCAAACCTGCCAAGATTATGTGCCTTTCTGCACGGTGAATGCCTGTTAGCATTCAAAGGAAAAATAAAGAATAAAGAAAAACTACGGTTCCGATTAATACATCAACAATGGTGATCGCTTCCGCAAACCACTAGGCCTGTTAGCCTTTCATACTTTGGTGACCGCTCACGCAAATCACTAGGCCTGTTAGCCTTTCCTCATAAGATTCAAAACACGTATGTCCATATAATGTCTCATCCTAGGTTTTCTTTGTTAAGCTACAAACCTAACAATTCCTAGTTTTTCCTCACTTATCCTTTATTCACATAACAATGAAGTTATTCAACCCTCTTGATATAAACATTTATAACAAGGTATACTAATCCACCTGCAATAGAACTCAGTAACAATTATAGAGTACACAAGCATCATACTAAAAGCATAACGTTCTCAAGAATTCGAACGAAAACCAACCCAAGTACTCAAGCAATTTCCCGATTCTTGATTAAATAATTCTCCCTTTGTTCCCAAAACCTATACTACTAGAAAGTACACGCTTCTAGCTTCCTATCACTTCGAACGGTGATTAAAACAGAGTTATGGTTCAAAAGTTATGCTTGAAACAATTTCCATTAAGTTAAGAAAAATTGGTTAAGGAAGCTTCAGTTCGCGCCGCGCAACAACTAGGTCGCGCCGCGAACCCTCTGGCAGAAGCAAACCACTATAATTTCTAACACTGTTCGCGCCGCTAACTAATCTACGCGCCGCGAACCCTATGGCAGAAGCAAAGCTCTAAAGATTTCCAACTGTTCGCGCCGCGACACCCAGTACGCGCCGCGTGCTGAAGGCAGAAGCAGAACCCCTAAAACCTGCATAGTTCGCGCCGCGCAGCCCCGTTCGCGCCGCGAAGCGCGCGAGAACTCAGTTCTCAGCTCTGCCTCATACACAGATCCATGGTTCAAAAACCATCTAAATCCTTTCACACCTGTTCCAGATCATAATAAGGCATAGATACAACCTATAGATGATATATTTATGGATTGTAAACACTTATTCATAATCATAGATGAATTCGATCCAAAACCTAGATTTCCTCTATACAATCCCTAAATCAAAACTTATGATTTCTCATCCACAATCAAAGTTATAAGTTTCTAACTAGAACCCACCTCGATTAAGAGTCGTTGATGTCGAAGACGAGTTGATTCGGCGAAGAAATGGTGAAGATCCAAGCTTTTCTCCTCTTTCTCCTTTGCTCTTCCTTCTCTCTACTTCTTCTCTCTATCTTTGGCTTTCAAGAAGAATAATGAAGAAGAAAAGCAAAAAGAAGGATATAAGGAAATATCTTTAAGTTAACACTACTAACTTAACGTCCAAAAGTATCTCTATCGTATCAATTGATAAAACCTCAGTGTCAGTTAATACATTAGAGCATTTGATTAATACGGGGTATTACATCCTCCCCCACTTAAATAGAAATTCGTCCTCGAATTTAAGAATTACCTGAAAAGGTGAGGGTAAGCATCCCGCATTTCCGATTCAAGTTCCCATGTAGCATCACCCGGATGTGTCACATCCCACTGAACCTTGACAAGAGGAATCTCCTTGTTGCGTAACACTTTAGTCTCTCTTCCTACGATACGGCTCGGTAAGGGTTCAAAAGTCAAATCTGATTCAATCTCAATTGCATCTGGTAACACCGGCTGGAGGGGATCGGGAATAAACTTCCTCAGTTGAGACACGTGGAAAACATCATGCATTTCCGATAGAGAAGGTGGTAAGGCTAAACGGTAAGCTACTTCACCAATCCTCTCTAGAATCTCATACGGTCCCACGTATCTCGGACTTAACTTCCTTGACTTAAACGGTCCTTTCAACCTCAACCTCGGAGTAACTTTCAAAAATACATGGTCACCTTCCATAAACTCCAAAGGCCTCCTACGGTTATCCGCATAACTCTTCTGACGATCCTGTGCTTGTTTAACCTTCTCACGAATCATTCTAATCTTGTCCGTGGTCTCTTGAATAATTTCGGGTCCCAAAATTCTATCATCACCAATTTCTGACCAACACAACGGTGTTCTACATTTTCTCCCATACAATGCCTCATAAGGTGCCATACCGATACTCGCATGATAACTGTTATTGTAAGCAAATTCAATCAATGGTAAAAGCTCCTTCCAATTCCCTCTACTTTCAAGCACACAAGCTCTTAACATATCCTCCAAGGTTTGTATCGTTCGTTCCGTTTGACCATCCGTTTGAGGGTGGTTCGACGTGCTCAAACATAATTTAGATCCCATCGCTTGCTGAAAAGCTCTCCAAAACCTTGAAGTAAACTTTGGATCTCTATCCGACACAATACTAGAGGGTACACCGTGCAACTTCACAATCTCTGCGATAAACAACCGTGCAAGATGACTTGCCTTGTAAGTAGTCTTCACGGCTAAGAAATGTGCAGATTTCGTCAACCGATCTACAATCACCCAAATAGAATCATATCCACCTTGAGTACGAGGTAAACTAACCGCAAAATCCATTGAAATACTATCCCACTTCCATATTGGAATCTCTAGTGGTTGTAACAATCCACCCGGCCTTTGATGTTCGATCTTTACTTGTTGGCACACCGCACACTCTGATACGTACACTGCGACATCTCTTTTCATTCCGGACCACCAATAATCCCCTTTTAAATCTTGGTACATTTTTGAAGAACCCGGATGTATCGTGAAAGCACCCTTGTGAGCTTCATCCAAAATCCTTCTTTTTAATAACGCATCATCCGGAACACAAATCCTCTGATTAAACATAATCACCCCATCTGTAGCTCGAGTAAAACCTGGTTGAACCAACACCTCTTGTAACTTAGTATCAGACGCTTGTGCTTGTTGGATGTCGTTTCTCAAAGTAGAATTAACATTCAAGTTTCCCATCAATACTCCATTTTGGGTCCAAACAAATTGAAGGTTGAGATCTCGAAATTTCTCCAATAATGCATACTCTGACATCATTAATTCGGCCCTCTTTAACACCTTCCGACTCAAAGCATCCGCCACTTTATTTGCTTTGCCTGGATGATACTTCAAGTCAAAATCATAATCCTTTAAGTATTCCATCCACCGCCTCTGACGCATATTCAACTCCTTCTGGTCGAATAGGTACTTTAAACTCTTGTGGTCGCTGAACATTTCAAAATGAACTCCATACAAGTAATGACGCCACACCTTTAGGGTAAAAACAACCGCAGCCAATTCTAAATCATGAGTTGGATAATTCTCTTCGTGAACCTTTAACTGTCGAGATGTGTATGCTACCACCTGACCATCCTGCATCAAAACCCCTCCTAATCCTTTCTTGGAAGCATCGCAAAATACTTCATAGGACTTATTTGGGTCAGGAACGATCAAAACAGGAGCAGTCGTCAATCTTTCCTTCAAGCCCATGAAACTTTGTTCACACCCCGAATCCCAATCATAAGGACACTCCTTCCGAGTAAGTCTAGTCATTGGTAAAGCCAATTGAGAAAACCCTTTTATAAATCTTCTGTAGTAGCCGGCTAAGCCCAAGAAACTTCGGACTTCTGAGACATTGCTCGGTCTCTCCCAATTAATTACCGCTTCAATTTTTGTCGGGTCCACTGCCACACCTCCTTGAGATATAACATGACCAAGAAATCTTACCTCTGTCATCCAAAACTCACACTTGCTTAACTTAGCAAACAATTGATTTTCTTGCAGTACCGACAGAACAATCCTCAGGTGTTCTTCGTGCTCTTGTGGAGTACGAGAATAAATAAGAATGTCATCGATAAAGACTACCACAAATTGATCTAAGTAAGGCTGGAATAACCGATTCATATAATCCATGAAAACAGCTGGAGCATTCGTAACACCGAAAGGCATCACCAAGAATTCGTAATGACCATAACGGGTTCTAAATGCAGTCTTTGGCACATCTGAGCTCTTCACACGGATTTGGTGATAACCTGACCGCAAATCAATCTTCGAGAACACACAGGCTCCTTTCAATTGATCTAACAAGTCGTTTATCCTAGGCAAAGGGTATTTGTTCTTGATGGTGGCCTTATTCAACCGACGGTAATCAATACATAATCTCATCCCACCATCCTTCTTCTTTACTAACAACACTGGAGCTCCCCACGGTGAGACACTAGGTCGCACAAAATGTTTAGCCATCAGTTCTTCCAATTGCCCCTTCAATTCTCTTAATTCAAGTGGTGCCATCCGATACGGAGAAACGGATATAGGAGCCGTTCCCGGTACCAGGTCAATAGAGAATTCCACTTCCCTTTCCGGAGGAAGAGAAGTGACATCCTCGGGAAAAACATCGGAAAATTCTCTAACGACAGCAATTTGTGAAACCTCTAACTTGTCACCCGTCTCCTTAGTGAGAACCAACAGAACAGACTTCTCTTTCTCAAACAAGAAATTAATCATACCTACCGTACCTTCTAGTATAGTAGTCAACACATCCTTCGGAGTAGCTTCTTCAGTTGGAATAATGATTAACTTCTCCTCACACCCAATGAACACCGAATTAGCAGAAAGCCAATCCATTCCCAATACAACGTCTACCTTCTTAAGTGGTAAGCAAACAAGATCAATCTGGAAATTCCTACCACCCACAGATAACACACAATTTTCACACACCAACGGTGTCTCTACCATCTCATCCATAGCAGTAGTAACCGCCATAGGAGGAAATAAAGGAGTAGCTTGCAACCCAAGTCGCTTCATACATTGTAATGACACAAAAGAGTGTGTTGCTCCACAATCAAATAGAACAAAACAAGAATGCCCATTAATGAAACACGTACCCGCAATCAAAGAGTTATCACCCTTGGTCTTCTTAGCATCCAAGGTATAAACTCTACCAGTACCCCTTCCTTGAACTTGATTCCTATTCTGAGGACAATTCCTAGCCATATGCCCTTCTTGATGACAATGGAAACACTTCGCCCCTTCAAAGGCACATCTTCCAAGGTGATTCTTACCACAACTACGACACACCGGAGGTGCACTAGACCGAGGACCTTGCACTTGCTTTCCTTTGAAAGCTTGTGGCCTAGGTCGAAATTGTTGGCTTGGCCTTCCTCTTTCATATTGATTCTTCTTCTTCAAATCCTCCTCAGCTTGAACTTTCTTCAAACTAGTCTCGGCCACATAACATTGTCGCAACAACTCCGTATAAGTAGTGAACTCCCTCTGGGACACACTATGTGAGATATCAGCCCTTAAACCAAACAGAAACTGGTCCACCTTCCAACCCTCATCAGGAGCATACGCGGCCTGCCTAGAGTAAGCAGCCAAAATTTCAAACTTCTCAGCATAAGTAGCTACTGACATATTGTCCTGCCTTAACTGCTGGAACTCCAATTCCTTCTTAGTCCTCAGTGAACTAGGAAAGTATTTCTCCATGAAAGTGGTCTTGAAATTCTCCCATTCCTTAGGTACTCCCTGAGTAATCATCAAAGCAGAAGCACCCTTCCACCACCTCATAGCTGGACCTTTTAGCGAATGCGAAGCAAACACTAAAGTTCTACACAATGGCATAATACATACAAGATGTTCAAAATAAAAAGCTAAGAACTAGATCAAACAATGATCTCAAAAGAATTCCACAACGGAAGCTTCGCCATATCCAAAATAAGAACAAGGAATAAGGAAATCAAACTTCTTTCTCTTTACCCTTCGCGGAACCTGTAGTACCTGAAATCAATATATAATGGGGTGAGATATAAAATCCCAGTGAGTTCCCTATCCTATGGATCCTCTCGGCTTTACAAGGTTCTAACCAATAAGTCTCAAGTCATAAAAGGAACTAGACCTTGAGTTCTCATACTAACATTATATGGAATCATACTTAGAGTTCAACAACTCAACACAAGATTACTAATCGGAAACCAATACCAAGGCATCCCCATATTCCCGTCCCCTTCTACGTCTAGGAGGTGGCACGAGTCATGGATCCTTTGGAAAATCTTGACATACGACATGGATTCGGACTCATGAGCCTTTCCCCATGAATCGTCACTTCACATGGCCCGTACACCATCACAAGTCTCTACCCGTAGGTTCCATTCGTACACAAAAGCGGGAATCAAACCTGCCAAGATTATGTGCCTTTCTGCACGGTGAATGCCTGTTAGCATTCAAAGGAAAAATAAAGAATAAAGAAAAACTACGGTTCCGATTAATATATCAACAATGGTGATCGCTTCCGCAAACCACTAGGCCTGTTAGCCTTTCATACTTTGGTGACCGCTCACGCAAATCACTAGGCCTGTTAGCCTTTCCTCATAAGATTCAAAACACGTATGTCCATATAATGTCTCATCCTAGGTTTTCTTTGTTAAGCTACAAACCTAACAATTCCTAGTTTTTCCTCACTTATCCTTTATTCACATAACAATGAAGTTATTCAACCCTCTTGATATAAACATTTATAACAAGGTATACTAATCCACCTGCAATAGAACTCAGTAACAATTATAGAGTACACAAGCATCATACTAAAAGCATAACGTTCTCAAGAATTCGAACGAAAACCAACCCAAGTACTCAAGCAATTTCCCGATTCTTGATTAAATAATTCTCCCTTTGTTCCCAAAACCTATACTACTAGAAAGTACACGCTTCTAGCTTCCTATCACTTCGAACGGTGATTAAAACAGAGTTATGGTTCAAAAGTTATGCTTGAAACAATTTCCATTAAGTTAAGAAAAATTGGTTAAGGAAGCTTCAGTTCGCGCCGCGCAACAACTAGGTCGCGCCGCGAACCCTCTGGCAGAAGCAAACCACTATAATTTCTAACACTGTTCGCGCCGCTAACTAATCTACGCGCCGCGAACCCTATGGCAGAAGCAAAGCTCTAAAGATTTCCAACTGTTCGCGCCGCGACACCCAGTACGCGCCGCGTGCTGAAGGCAGAAGCAGAACCCCTAAAACCTGCATAGTTCGCGCCGCGCAGCCCCGTTCGCGCCGCGAAGCGCGCGAGAACTCAGTTCTCAGCTCTGCCTCATACACAGATCCATGGTTCAAAAACCATCTAAATCCTTTCACACCTGTTCCAGATCATAATAAGGCATAGATACAACCTATAGATGATATATTTATGGATTGTAAACACTTATTCATAATCATAGATGAATTCGATCCAAAACCTAGATTTCCTCTATACAATCCCTAAATCAAAACTTATGATTTCTCATCCACAATCAAAGTTATAAGTTTCTAACTAGAACCCACCTCGATTAAGAGTCGTTGATGTCGAAGACGAGTTGATTCAGCGAAGAAATGGTGAAGATCCAAGCTTTTCTCCTCTTTCTCCTTTGCTCTTCCTTCTCTCTACTTCTTCTCTCTATCTTTGGCTTTCAAGAAGAATAATGAAGAAGAAAAGCAAAAAGAAGGATATAAGGAAATATCTTTAAGTTAACACTACTAACTTAACGTCCAAAAGTATCTCTATCGTATCAATTGATAAAACCTCAGTGTCAGTTAATACATTAGAGCATTTGATTAATACGGGGTATTACATACGGGGAATCCAGAAGTCGTTATAAACCTCGACTAGATTATAGAATGAACGCACCCTCGATGGGTTCACTCATGCCTATTGCCAAGAGACTCGTACAAGCACACTGCAAGAGTAGTTAAGCGGGTTCGCACAAGCCTATCTGGCCGCGAGATGACATTAGCCGAAATGGCGTCATTGTCCCGGTAATCATCTTTACGCATGTGTGTTAACACCAAGTACCGAACCGCCATCTTGACGCATGAGCCCACCGGGCGAAAGCCTAGTAGTAGTCTACATGACTTCACTAGAGGTGAGTTACCGAAAATGTATTGGCCTACGTGGCCACATAATCCCACCATACCGAGCACGCAAGTGTGTTAACGCCAAGTGAGTAAAATCCCGTACGGAAACTCAGGAGCACACTGCAACGGTAGCTCAGGTGCGCGACCTTTGATCACATCATCGAACTATTCTACGGACTCCATGGTCCGGGAAAATACCTTGACTTCATAGTAAGAGGTATATCCCAATCAAGCCCCCGGTCACTTCGATTCAGGCATACGCACACACAACAAGCGTAAGGTCATAAGACAATTCAATCCGAATGTTTAACCAAAACATTTGGATATCACCACATTTCCATGTTCCATCACATTGCATTCATCAAGCATTAAGGAACAAATAATGGTAGTTACACTATCACATTCAAATCATGCATAATTCACAATTTCCAAATAATCAAATGGAAGTATTGAAATTAAATACTTAACAGCGTCACATACTACCAAGAGGTACGCATAAACAGTAAGGGAGGAGTCCGGTTACGGATGAAAACCAGAACTGCACTCAAGGGATAAGAAACAGAATTCTGCAATCAGCATCTTCCGCTTAGTGGCTCCTGTCCGCTTAGCGGATTCGCGATATTTTATTTTTCCACAAACAGCACCTTCCGCTTAGCGGCCTCACGTCCGCTTAGCGGACTCGCGATTTTCTGGAAAAATGTTCATCATCCGCTAAGCGGCCTTAGCCCGCTTAGCGGACCATAGCAGAATCAGAAAAATGCAGAACGCACCAGTTCCGCTATGGGGGTATTCTAACCCCTAGAATCCACCTGCATGTGTCAAATTACAACATATAACAGTAATATGCATCACAAACAACCAACAATTATCACATAGTATGTTTTAGCATCATGAATTTCATGGATTTGTCTCACAATCCCTAAACCCCAAACATGCAATTCCCATAATTTTCCCCAAAGTCTCTAACTAAGGACTCACCTTGGATTTAATGGAGGTTAAGATCATGTTCTTGCTGCCATTGAATTCCCACCACAGTCAAAGTTTCACTTCATCTTCACCAAATCCGTAGCCCACTCTTCTTCACATTCAGCATGACTGACACAACTTCAAGCTCAGTTTTATCCTCCAAAATAGAAGCTCTGAACGCGAACCATAGGTGCAAATCGAAGAGAAATTCGTTAGCTTTCCAATGGGACCAGAATCAGCTCAATCGGATTTATGAGCAGAGAGATATACCTGATTTAGTGGAGCTGCACCATGGAATACGAAAATGGAGATGTGAACTTCCTTCTCCTCTTGCTCTTAAGTTATTCTTCCTTTCTTTCTCCACAATTTCTGATTTAGAAAGTCCAACACCAAACAATGCCTTAAGTTCTCATGCAAGTGATATTTATTGTCCAATTTGCCCCTTCAACTAATCTTTATTCACAACAATGCCACTTAGTTCCATTCTAACCAATCCTCTTTGTTTCTAACCACTCCACTAATTCTTCTAATAATCCTTCTTAGATTAATAGAGAATAAGACCAATGATATCTCTCTAATTACCATTTACTCATTTAAATGATAATTATCGGTGTCAAAAGATCGGGATATTACAGTAATTGCATGATATAATACCATACACCAATATGAGACACTAAGAAATATTATTCTATATTATATATATATATATATATATAATTAAAAATAGAATATAGAGTAGAAAAATAAAAACTCTGTAAATAATGTGATTCATATTGGAAATAATGTGTATTTAATTTCAGCATGTCTTGCATAATCAATGGCGAAAAATAAAGTAAATTTTTAGGATTGGTATTAAAATATTTTTTATATTTTACTACATTTCGTGTATTCCATATCCTATAATAATCATTATAAATAAAAAGTTTTTGAGTTGTCCTAAAGTTTAATACTACATTATTTACCGTTTATTATACTTTTAATTTTTATATTCTAGTTTTTAGAATTAATCTTAGCTATTTTTATAAAACTTTAAGGATTTCACAATACAAATGATTTGTATTTCCTAAATAAGTTTTTTGTACTATTATGGAAAATCTTAAATAGATAAAACATATTTTCAATCGAAGATAATTACTATTATGTTAATATTAATGTCTTTGAAATTACAAGGATGAAATTTTTTTTCTAATTAATAAATAAAATAAATCATTATTAATTTGGAATAAATTATGTATATTTTATTTGTTTTAGAGTGGAAGACCTATTTTGTTCCTCACATAAAACTAAAGAATCCAATTTGTTCCTTGAGAAAAAATTAATCCTCAGGAACAATTGACCCAAAGATTATGGGGCAGAATAGATAAACACTTAGATATCGTGCCTTATAGTTATATGATTTTCATATTAAAATTATATTTGAACATTAATTTTTTGAGATATTAATAATAATTAATTATTAAAATGTACTTAGATATAATTTTTTAAACTTGTACACATAAGAGTAATTTTTCAATATCATCTAAATTTATTTAAGTAAGTTAATTTAATGTGATTTTAGTTAAGAGTGTGAGTTTTTTGCTTATTTATATAAATATACATATATAGGTTTCATAGAACTATTAATTAAGGAATTTTTTAAATATAACAATTAAATATAACTTTGTATTAGAAATATAAAATTTTCATTGCAACTACTCAATAGAAATTATAGAATTAAATATTTTAAAAGATATTACATTATTGATTTTCAACTTATTTTTATGAGAACTTTATAGATTGTTTCTAGATAAATTTATTCAAACAAATGAAAAAACTATTAATTTTACATTAAAATTTCCCAGTCGTCAAGTTGCAACAACATTCACCCCCGTTACATGAGCCACCATTAGGTTTGCCCCATTCTTTTACACAAAAATAGTTACACTGTGCTGGGTCTCTGGGACAAGAATTCGACGGAAAACATGCTGTGGAGTCCAATTCGATTTCTCCTGTAACAATAAATTA
Organism: Vicia villosa; assembly: GCF_029867415.1. Lineage (NCBI taxonomy): Eukaryota > Viridiplantae > Streptophyta > Magnoliopsida > Fabales > Fabaceae > Vicia > Vicia villosa. Next base: position 47,722,913 of record NC_081183.1, on the reverse strand, counting down.
AATTACATTAGAAATAATAAGTGAAAATGTGAACTTGTAACTTTTTATATATCTTGTATTTCATAAAATTATTTTTTCTCAAACATAACATATGCCTTTTAATATACCAGATAGCATCCAACATTCCAAGTACATTTATTAAAAACATAAAATGAAGTAGTAAAAATTAACATATAGATTATTACTGGAAAATATGTTTGAGGCAACGAAGTTCATCAAAATTTTATTTTCTAATATTATTTTTTTAAAACAAAAAAGCATTTGCCTTTTAATATACTCGATAGTATCCTACAATTCAAGTGTTTTATTAAAAACACAACAATGCAGTTGAAGCAATTAAAATTAAGTTATAGATATAGGTTATTACTTGCGAAGATGCCTGAAGCAATGCAAATGATCATAAATGTTAAAAGGAGAGTCTTGTAGAATACCATTTTGTTTTTAAATGTGGAAATAAGCTTGTTGCAATGGCCTATTTATAATGATTTGGAGAGTTCGATTAGAACATTAAGTTCAAGTAAGAAAAATGACAAAATTTAAATAGGAAATCAGATGATTTGAAATATTTTTCTTTTAACTTAATGCTTTTCATTTATTTTTATGCTTTTTTAAGCCGATTCCAAAATTAATATAGATAATTTCAAAATTGTATTATAATTATTTAATTTTCCAAATATTAAATTCCTGTTGGGATTGTCTTAAATGGTCATTAATAACTAGTTGATTGTGGGGCAATTTTTATAAAAAAATAAACACCATGTATATACAAGTTTTATGGGACATATAACATCTCTTTTATAAGAAAATCATAACTAATATTAAACAATTTTGCAACTCTAGATCAAAAAATATCATATTTTCATTTTCCAATATATTTTTAAAATAATATTTTTTTGCGAATTTCTTTTTGTAAATACGATCATAATCTAAAAATGCAGAGAATATCATCTAGATAATATTTTTATTACACACATTGGTTACCATTTCTTCCACTACCAATGTTAAAAGATAAAGAAAAGTTTATGAATAACCTTAAAATATTATCTATATTTAACTACATATTATAGTCCACTTATAAATATTAATTCACTTATTTACCACTAATATTTGAATTAATTTTACAAACCTTACTAATTTCATCAATCAATGAATAGTATTATCCATTATATAATATACTAACAATTTATCGACCTGATCAAGTTATTGAACCACTGGATTACTGGTCGCACACCGCATGGCTTCTAATTTAGTTTATAATTTACACAAATCGAAAAGAAAATTCATATAAGAAGATTTTTGATATTAATTTCATGCAGATAAGTTGAATATGGATTTTAAATAAAATTTCAACTTCCAAGCATAACCATATGTTGATACTCTTAACTTAACAAAATAAGTTGGAAAAGTAATTGCATGATATAATACCATAAACTAATATAAGACACTAAGAAATATTATTCTATATATTATATATATATATATATATATATATATATATATATATATATATAATTAAAAATAGAATATAGAGTAGAAAAATAAAAACTCTGTAAATAATGTGATTCATATTGAAAATAATGTGAAAATATAATTTCAGCATGTCTTGCATAATCAATGGCGAAAAATAAAGTAAACTTTTAGGATTGGTCTTAAAATATTTTTTATATTTTACTACATTTCGTGTCTTCCATATCCTATAATAATCATTATAAATAAAAAGTTTTTGAGTTGTCCTAAAGTTTAATACTACATTATTTACCGTTTATTATACTTTTAATTTTTATATTCTAGTTTTTAGAATTAATCTTAGCTATTTTTATAAAACTTTAAGGATTTCACAATACAAATGATTTGTATTTCCTAAATTAGTTTTTTGTACTATTATGGAAAATCTTAAATAGATGAAAACATATTTTCAATCGAAGATAATTACTATTATGTTAATATTAATGTCTTTGAAATTACAAGGATGAATTTTTTTTTCTAATTAATAAATAAAATAAATCATTATTAATTTAGAATAAATTATGTATATTTTATTTGTTTTAGAGTGGAAGACCTATTTTGTTCCTCATATAAAACTAAAGAATCCAATTTGTTCCTTGAGAAAAAATTAATCCTCAAGAACAATTGAACCGAAGATTATGGGGCAGAATAGATAAACACTTAGATATCGTGCCTTATGGTTATATGATTTTCATATTAAAATTATATTTAAACGTTAATTTTTTGAGATATTAATAATAATTAATTATTAAAATGTACTTAGATATAATTTTTAAACTTGTACACATAAGAGTAATTTTTCAATATCATCCAAATTTATTTAAGTAAGTTAATTTAATGTGATTTTAGTTAAGAGTGTGAGTTTTTTGCTTATATATATAAATATACATATATAGGTTTCATAGAACTATTAATTAAGGAATTTTTTAAATATAACAATTAAATATAACTTTGTATTAAAAATATAAAATTTTCATTGCAACTACTCAATAGAAATTATAGAATTAAATATTTTAAAAGATATTACATTATTGATTTTCAACTTATTTTTATGAGAACTTTATAGATTGTTTCTAGATAAATTTATTCAAACAAATGAAAAAACTATTAATTTTACATTAAAATTTCCCAGTCGTCAAGTTGCAACAACATTCACCCCCGTTACATGAGCCACCGTTAGGTTTGCCCCATTCTTTTACACAAAAGTAGTTACACTATGCTGGCTCTGTGGGACAAGAATTCGACGGAAAACATGTTGTGGAGTCCAATTCGATTTCTCCTGTAACAATAAATTAAATTACATTAGAAATAATAAATGAAATTGTGAACTTGTAACTTTTTATATATCTTGTATTTCATAACATTATTTTTTCTCAAACATAACATATGCCTTTTAATATACCAGATAGCATCCAGCATTCCAAGTACATTTATTAAAAACATAAAATGAAGTAGTAAAAATTAACATATAGATTATTACTGGAAAATATGTTTGAGGCAATGAAGTTCATCAAAATTTTATTTTCTAAAATTATTTTTTTAAAACAAAAAAGCATTTGCCTTTTAATATACTCGATAGTATCCTACAATTCAAGTGTTTTATTAAAAACACAACAATGCAATTGAAGCAATTAAAATTAAGTTATAGATATAGGTTATTACTTGCGAAGATGCCTGAAGCAATGCAAATGATCATAAATGTTAAAAGGAGACTCTTGTAGAATACCATTTTGTTTTTAAATGTGGAAATAAGCTTGTTGCAATGGCCTATTTATAATGACTTGGAGAGTTCAATTAGAACATTAAGTTCAAGTAAGAAAAATGTCAAAATTTAAATAGGAAATCGGATGATTTGAAATATTTTTCTTTTAACTTAATGCTCTTAACTTATTTTTATGTTTTTTTAAGACGATTCCAAAATTAATATAGATAATTTCAAAATTGTATTTTAATTATTTAATTTTCCAAATATTAAATTCCTGTTGGGATTGTCTTAAATGGTCATTAATAACTAGTTGATTCTGGGACAATTTTTATAAAAAAATAAACACGATGTATATACAAGTTTTATGGGACATATAACATCTCTTTTATAAGAAAATCATAACTAATATTAAACAATTTTGCAACTCTAGATAAAAAAATATCATATTTTCATTTTCCAATATATTTTTAAAATAATATTTTTTTTTTCCGGATTTTTTTTTGTAAATACGATCATAATCTAAAAATGCAGAGAATATTATCTAGATAATATTTTTATTACACACATTGGTTACCATTTCTTCCACTACCAATGTTAAAAGATAAAGAAAAGTTTATGAATAGCCTTAAAATACTATCTATATTTATCTACATATTATAGTCCACTTATAAATATTAATTCACTTATTTACCATTAATATTTGAATTAATTTTACAAAACTTACTAATTTCATCAATCAATGAATAGTATTATCCATTATTATAAAATACTAACAATTTATCGACCTGATTAAGTTATTGAACCACTAGATTACTGGTCGCACACCGCATGACTTCTAATTTAGTTTATAATTTACAAAAATCGAAAAGAAAATTCATATAAGAAGATTTTTGATATTAATTTCATGCAGATAAGTTGAATATGGATTTTAAATAAAATTTCAACTTCCAAGCATAACCATATGTTGATACTCTTAACTTAACAAAATAAGTTGGAAAAGTAATTGCATGATATAATACCATAAACTAATATGAGACACTAAGAAATATTATTCTATATATTTTATATATATATATATATAAAATTAAAAATAGAATATAGAGTAGAAAAATAAAAACTCTGTAAATAATGTGATTCATATTGAAAATAATGTGTATTTAATTTCAGCATGTCTTGCATAATCAATGGCGAAAAATAAAGTAAATTTTTAGGATTGGTCTTAAAATATTTTTTATATTTTACTACATTTCGTGTCTTCCATATCCTATAATAATCATTATAAATAAAAAGTTTTTGAGTTGTCCTAAAGTTTAATACTACATTATTTACCGTTTATTATACTTTTAATTTTTATATTCTAGTTTTTAGAATTAATCTTAGCTATTTTTATAAAACTTTAAGGATTTCACAATACAAATGATTTGTATTTCCTAAATTAGTTTTTTGTACTATTATGGAAAATCTTAAATAGATGAAAACATATTTTCAATCGAAGATAATTACTATTATGTTAATATTAATGTCTTTGAAATTACAAGGATGAATTTTTTTTTTCTAATTAATAAATAAAATAAATCATTATTAATTTAGAATAAATTATGTATATTTAATTTGTTTTAGAGTGGAAGACCTATTTTGTTCCTCATATAAAACTAAAGAATCCAATTTGTTCCTTGAGAAAAAATTAATCCTCAAGAACAATTGAACCAAAGATTATGGGGCAGAATAGATAAACACTTAGATATCGTGCCTTATGGTTATATGATTTTCATATTAAAATTATATTTAAACGTTAATTTTTTGAGATATTAATAATAATTAATTATTAAAATGTACTTAGATATAATTTTTAAACTTGTACACATAAGAGTAATTTTTCAATATCATCCAAATTTATTTAAGTAAGTTAATTTAATGTGATTTTAGTTAAGAGTGTGAGTTTTTTGCTTATATATATAAATATACATATATAGGTTTCATAGAACTATTAATTAAGGAATTTTTTAAATATAACAATTAAATATAACTTTGTATTAAAAATATAAAATTTTCATTGCAACTACTCAATAGAAATTATAGAATTAAATATTTTAAAAGATATTACATTATTGATTTTCAACTTATTTTTATGAGAACTTTATAGATTGTTTCTAGATAAATTTATTCAAACAAATGAAAAAACTATTAATTTTACATTAAAATTTCCCAGTCGTCAAGTTGCAACAACATTCACCCCCGTTACATGAGCCACCGTTAGGTTTGCCCCATTCTTTTACACAAAAGTAGTTACACTATGCTGGCTCTGTGGGACAAGAATTCGACGGAAAACATGTTGTGGAGTCCAATTCGATTTCTCCTGTAACAATAAATTAAATTACATTAGAAATAATAAATGAAATTGTGAACTTGTAACTTTTTATATATCTTGTATTTCATAACATTATTTTTTCTCAAACATAACATATGCCTTTTAATATACCAGATAGCATCCAGCATTCCAAGTACATTTATTAAAAACATAAAATGAAGTAGTAAAAATTAACATATAGATTATTACTGGAAAATATGTTTGAGGCAATGAAGTTCATCAAAATTTTATTTTCTAAAATTATTTTTTTAAAACAAAAAAGCATTTGCCTTTTAATATACTCGATAGTATCCTACAATTCAAGTGTTTTATTAAAAACACAACAATGCAATTGAAGCAATTAAAATTAAGTTATAGATATAGGTTATTACTTGCGAAGATGCCTGAAGCAATGCAAATGATCATAAATGTTAAAAGGAGACTCTTGTAGAATACCATTTTGATTTTAAATGTGGAAATAAGCTTGTTGCAATGGCCTATTTATAATGACTTGGAGAGTTCAATTAGAACATTAAGTTCAAGTAAGAAAAATGTCAAAATTTAAATAGGAAATCGGATGATTTGAAATATTTTTCTTTTAACTTAATGCTCTTAACTTATTTTTATGTTTTTTTAAGACGATTCCAAAATTAATATAGATAATTTCAAAATTGTATTTTAATTATTTAATTTTCCAAATATTAAATTCCTGTTGGGATTGTCTTAAATGGTCATTAATAACTAGTTGATTCTGGGACAATTTTTATAAAAAAATAAACACGATGTATATACAAGTTTTATGGGACATATAACATCTCTTTTATAAGAAAATCATAACTAATATTAAACAATTTTGCAACTCTAGATAAAAAAATATCATATTTTCATTTTCCAATATATTTTTAAAATAATATTTTTTTTTTCCGGATTTTTTTTTGTAAATACGATCATAATCTAAAAATGCAGAGAATATTATCTAGATAATATTTTTATTACACACATTGGTTACCATTTCTTCCACTACCAATGTTAAAAGATAAAGAAAAGTTTATGAATAGCCTTAAAATACTATCTATATTTATCTACATATTATAGTCCACTTATAAATATTAATTCACTTATTTACCATTAATATTTGAATTAATTTTACAAAACTTACTAATTTCATCAATCAATGAATAGTATTATCCATTATTATAAAATACTAACAATTTATCGACCTGATTAAGTTATTGAACCACTAGATTACTGGTCGCACACCGCATGACTTCTAATTTAGTTTATAATTTACAAAAATCGAAAAGAAAATTCATATAAGAAGATTTTTGATATTAATTTCATGCAGATAAGTTGAATATGGATTTTAAATAAAATTTCAACTTCCAAGCATAACCATATGTTGATACTCTTAACTTAACAAAATAAGTTGGAAAAGTAATTGCATGATATAATACCATAAACTAATATGAGACACTAAGAAATATTATTCTATATATTTTATATATATATATATATAAAATTAAAAATAGAATATAGAGTAGAAAAATAAAAACTCTGTAAATAATGTGATTCATATTGAAAATAATGTGTATTTAATTTCAGCATGTCTTGCATAATCAATGGCGAAAAATAAAGTAAATTTTTAGGATTGGTCTTAAAATATTTTTTATATTTTACTACATTTCGTGTCTTCCATATCCTATAATAATCATTATAAATAAAAAGTTTTTGAGTTGTCCTAAAGTTTAATACTACATTATTTACCGTTTATTATACTTTTAATTTTTATATTCTAGTTTTTAGAATTAATCTTAGCTATTTTTATAAAACTTTAAGGATTTCACAATACAAATGATTTGTATTTCCTAAATTAGTTTTTTGTACTATTATGGAAAATCTTAAATAGATGAAAACATATTTTCAATCGAAGATAATTACTATTATGTTAATATTAATGTCTTTGAAATTACAAGGATGAATTTTTTTTTTCTAATTAATAAATAAAATAAATCATTATTAATTTAGAATAAATTATGTATATTTTATTTGTTTTAGAGTGGAAGACCTATTTTGTTCCTCATATAAAACTAAAGAATCCAATTTGTTCCTTGAGAAAAAATTAATCCTCAAGAACAATTGAACCAAAGATTATGGGGCAGAATAGATAAACACTTAGATATCGTGCCTTATGGTTATATGATTTTCATATTAAAATTATATTTAAACATTAATTTTTTGAGATATTAATAATAATTAATTATTAAAATGTACTTAGATATAATTTTTAAACTTGTACACATAAGAGTAATTTTTCAATATCATCCAAATTTATTTAAGTAAGTTAATTTAATGTGATTTTAGTTAAGAGTGTGAGTTTTTTGCTTATATATATAAATATACATATATAGGTTTCATAGAACTATTAATTAAGGAATTTTTTAAATATAACAATTAAATATAACTTTGTATTAAAAATATAAAATTTTCATTGCAACTACTCAATAGAAATTATAGAATTAAATATTTTAAAAGATATTACATTATTGATTTTCAACTTATTTTTATGAGAACTTTATAGATTGTTTCTAGATAAATTTATTCAAACAAATGAAAAAACTATTAATTTTACATTAAAGTTTCCCAGTCGTCAAGTTGCAACAACATTCACCCCCGTTACATGAGCCACCGTTAGGTTTGCCCCATTCTTTTACACAAAAGTAGTTACACTATGCTGGCTCTGTGGGACAAGAATTCGACGGAAAACATGTTGTGGAGTCCAATTCGATTTCTCCTGTAACAATAAATTAAATTACATTAGAAATAATAAATGAAATTGTGAACTTGTAACTTTTTATATATCTTGTATTTCATAACATTATTTTTTCTCAAACATAACATATGCCTTTTAATATACCAGATAGCATCCAGCATTCCAAGTACATTTATTAAAAACATAAAATGAAGTAGTAAAAATTAACATATAGATTATTACTGGAAAATATGTTTGAGGCAATGAAGTTCATCAAAATTTTATTTTCTAAAATTATTTTTTTAAAACAAAAAAGCATTTGCCTTTTAATATACTCGATAGTATCCTACAATTCAAGTGTTTTATTAAAAACACAACAATGCAATTGAAGCAATTAAAATTAAGTTATAGATATAGGTTATTACTTGCGAAGATGCCTGAAGCAATGCAAATGATCATAAATGTTAAAAGGAGACTCTTGTAGAATACCATTTTGATTTTAAATGTGGAAATAAGCTTGTTGCAATGGCCTATTTATAATGACTTGGAGAGTTCAATTAGAACATTAAGTTCAAGTAAGAAAAATGTCAAAATTTAAATAGGAAATCGGATGATTTGAAATATTTTTCTTTTAACTTAATGCTCTTAACTTATTTTTATGTTTTTTTAAGACGATTCCAAAATTAATATAGATAATTTCAAAATTGTATTTTAATTATTTAATTTTCCAAATATTAAATTCCTGTTGGGATTGTCTTAAATGGTCATTAATAACTAGTTGATTCTGGGACAATTTTTATAAAAAAATAAACACGATGTATATACAAGTTTTATGGGACATATAACATCTCTTTTATAAGAAAATCATAACTAATATTAAACAATTTTGCAACTCTAGATAAAAAAATATCATATTTTCATTTTCCAATATATTTTTAAAATAATATTTTTTTTTTCCGGATTTTTTTTTGTAAATACGATCATAATCTAAAAATGCAGAGAATATTATCTAGATAATATTTTTATTACACACATTGGTTACCATTTCTTCCACTACCAATGTTAAAAGATAAAGAAAAGTTTATGAATAGCCTTAAAATACTATCTATATTTATCTACATATTATAGTCCACTTATAAATATTAATTCACTTATTTACCATTAATATTTGAATTAATTTTACAAAACTTACTAATTTCATCAATCAATGAATAGTATTATCCATTATTATAAAATACTAACAATTTATCGACCTGATTAAGTTATTGAACCACTAGATTACTGGTCGCACACCGCATGACTTCTAATTTAGTTTATAATTTACAAAAATCGAAAAGAAAATTCATATAAGAAGATTTTTGATATTAATTTCATGCAGATAAGTTGAATATGGATTTTAAATAAAATTTCAACTTCCAAGCATAACCATATGTTGATACTCTTAACTTAACAAAATAAGTTGGAAAAGTAATTGCATGATATAATACCATAAACTAATATGAGACACTAAGAAATATTATTCTATATATTTTATATATATATATATATATAAAATTAAAAATAGAATATAGAGTAGAAAAATAAAAACTCTGTAAATAATGTGATTCATATTGAAAATAATGTGTATTTAATTTCAGCATGTCTTGCATAATCAATGGCGAAAAATAAAGTAAATTTTTAGGATTGGTCTTAAAATATTTTTTATATTTTACTACATTTCGTGTCTTCCATATCCTATAATAATCATTATAAATAAAAAGTTTTTGAGTTGTCCTAAAGTTTAATACTACATTATTTACCGTTTATTATACTTTTAATTTTTATATTCTAGTTTTTAGAATTAATCTTAGCTATTTTTATAAAACTTTAAGGATTTCACAATACAAATGATTTGTATTTCCTAAATTAGTTTTTTGTACTATTATGGAAAATCTTAAATAGATGAAAACATATTTTCAATCGAAGATAATTACTATTATGTTAATATTAATGTCTTTGAAATTACAAGGATGAATTTTTTTTTTCTAATTAATAAATAAAATAAATCATTATTAATTTAGAATAAATTATGTATATTTTATTTGTTTTAGAGTGGAAGACCTATTTTGTTCCTCATATAAAACTAAAGAATCCAATTTGTTCCTTGAGAAAAAATTAATCCTCAAGAACAATTGAACCAAAGATTATGGGGCAGAATAGATAAACACTTAGATATCGTGCCTTATGGTTATATGATTTTCATATTAAAATTATATTTAAACATTAATTTTTTGAGATATTAATAATAATTAATTATTAAAATGTACTTAGATATAATTTTTAAACTTGTACACATAAGAGTAATTTTTCAATGTAACATCCCTATTTATTTAAGCATGTCTATTTATCACCAAGAATTATTAAAAAGGAGTTAGTGGATTAGTTGGAAATAAAATGAGTTGGTTACAAACCAACTAAAGGGTATTTTGGTGAATATGGTTTAGTTTGAGGACATTTTGGTCATTATTCACTTAGTAAGAGGTACCTAAGGGTTGGTTTGGTAGCATAACTTGTTGTTCTTCATTTCAAAACCAGAAAAGAGAATGGAGGAATAGAGATGAAGGGTGGAAACGTGAGAAGAGAGAAAAAGGAAGGTGGGAGAAAAACCTACATGCATGGATGGAGAGCCTTGATCAAGAATGGGGATCAAGTGTGTCATCATTCCCTTCACCTCTGAATTCAGAACTTCTCTTCAACATCATCTTCATCAAAATCAGAATCTTCATCTCAACTCAAGGTGAGTTCCATTAGTTTGAAACTCGGGCATGAATTGCGGAAAATTGTTTAATCATGGGTTAAATTATGATTACTATGTTGCGTGTTTGATTAAATGGTAGAATATGTGTTCTTGAAGTGATAATACATGTATTGAATTGCTTTTACATGTTAGGGTTCAAATTGGGATGGATTAGAATGTGTTGGAACTCATCTTATGTAGTAAAAATGTCATTTTTGGCTCTGGTTCAGTGAGCAATCGATTGCACACCAGTGCAAATCGATTTCACTGTGAAAAATTGGCATTCTACGCTTCTGGTTCAGTGAGCAATCGATTGCACACCAGTGCAAATCGATTGCACCTGACAGAAAACCATCCTTTTACTGTTTTGACCATAACTGGAGTTCCGTAACTCGGAATTAGGCGCCGTCGGAGTCATTGGAAAGCTAATGGAAAGGGCTACGAGATTCCTGAGCTTCCACAACCTTATCATACTTTTAAGTAATAATTAAACCCATGTGAATATTCTTGTATCATGGTTACTAAACGCTAATGCTCGAATAATTGATTCGTTAATCATTCTAAGGGCCTTGTTGCCCAAGTGTTCCTTCAACTGGGTTGTAGGGATCATGGAATGAGTGGTAATGTAAATCAAAGTTATCCACGTACACTAAAGACGTTGAGGTTTTATAGCTTGTGAAGCTAAGCATGTGAACCAAGAGGCGAGGAGGTCTTACAACTTGGTGTAACTTGTGTACGTCGATTAACAAAATATGAATATGGTAAAGTGAACCTTAGGATACCTAAACCAAGAGACATGAATGGATGCTAGCCTAATATTCCTTTTTCCTATCAAACAACTACTTTCTAAAATCCTACAATCTAATGGTGTAGTAAGTATGAGACGAGGGGTTAGAGGACAGACAAAAGGACAGTAACTGCGAGTAGGCACGTTACATATATGTTGGCTACTTCTTGTGAAGAAATTCCAAGGATGCCCCTGTGCCACATATCTTGCGGGCATTCTCGGGCTTTGGTCTCGGGAATGGGTCAGCTCCTTAGTTCAGGAGTATTCTTCAGGGATGAACTCCCGGGGATGTGTACCTCACCTTCTCCTTTTGTTGTTTCCTTATGGGTGAATTTCTATGTGAGATTTGGACCCAGGAAATTGGACGAGTTGAATCGTTGTAGCGATTCAATGTAGATTCCATGGTTCTCTATTGTCATATGAGTTAATTACCATGTAGATTGAAAAGGGTGATTTGGGGTCTTGTTTTGAGGGCAAATAGACAGGTAAACCCGGAAGACCAGACCTTGAGGGTAGCTCCCGACAGAAGGTTGGCAGGTAAACCCGGAAGACCTATTCTGGAGGAAACATGTACCTAATATCCGAACATGTGATATGTTCTCAGAATATCTAATCAGATGGTTAGTGGACATTCAATCGTGGTGCTACGAGTTGACATGCTTTCATGTACTGGATAGTGAGGAAACCTTAGGATCTGACATGGATCTGTAGTTGATGTATGTACCCTGTAGAGCCGATAGAACCCATAAGATAGGGGAACTCACTGAGATTTAGTAATCTCACCCCATTCATCTTATTATTTTTCAGGTACCGTGCAAGATCGAGTTTTGACAAATGCTTGGATCAAGAGCTTTTGATTGGATATCATGAAGACCGTGCTTGATCTTTTCTTCCGCTGTGTATTATTATCATTGTGTAGACATATTCGTTGTATCCATCTTCGTGATTATTTTGAAATGTATACAGCTTATGTCCGTATTTCTGACTTTTGTATGTACTCAGTACCAGTTATTAGTATTCTGCTGATATGATTCTAGACACATATTGGTAGGGTATTATAGTTGGTATCAGAGCAGGTCGACCCTCGACCTAGCTGTGAGGCATCATTAGAAAACTTCCTTCTTCCTCATATGTGTGTGTTGCTAGCTCGATTCTTCTGTCATGTTATTCAGTTGTTGAACTTGATCAACTCACCAACTGGATACATGATAGGCAGGATCACGGTAGAGCCGCCACGAGGATGTGTTAGCCCCGAAGTGACTCATGTGGTAGCGGAGGTCTAGTAAGGAGTTGGGGTGAATTGTCGGATGTGGATAATGCTGTGTATGCAAGGTGGTTGCAACAATAGTCTCCACGAGAGAAGTTAGGGGAGTTGGAATTTCTGAACACATTTTGGGACAAAGAGAACCTTTAAGACGAAGTGTATGTTAGAGGAATTAGTTGAAGTGGTAGAAGTCGGTTAATTTGGGAGAATGATGGAATTGTCAGACATAAGAGGAAAAATTGGGCAAAATACTCTTTTTAGTCCCGTAAGTTAATCTCGGGGTTCATTTTGGTCCCTTAATTTTAAAAAGTTTTAAATTGGTCCCTTAACTCTTCAAAAGGTGTCATTTTAGTCCTTTTTGTCATATTAGCGACGGAAAAAAATTCAAAAATCAGTCGCTAAATTCGTCGCTAATATGCCAAAAAGGACTAAAATGACACCTTTTGAAAAGTTAAGGGACCAATATGAAACTTTTAGAAGTTAAGGGACCAAAATGAACCCCGAGGTTAACATACGAGACAAAAAAAGATGTTTTGCCGGAAAAATTGTCACAAAATAGTTGACACCCCAACTGTTGTGGTAAGGCCTAAGACGACTAGAGTTCTAAGATTTCGATTGGATGGGGTGAACCTTCTCTGGAATCTCTGTAGTAGTGAAGTGAATCTATGAAGCACCTAAGTAGGAATGATGTAAGGGAATTCCATGATGAAGTTGAGCTAGAATTTGTTAGGAATTCGTTACTAGATAATGATGCCAGTAGCAAACATGGATAGAGAAACGGTTGGATGGAAGACTTTGGGAGTTGGACAGAGGTATTGGATATTTCTAATTACTCTTTCCTAGTATTTGGAGGAACAAGATTATTACCTCCGACTCGTTTTGGTGTACCTTAAGATGCGGGTAGTTATCTAGTGAATGATTGGTAGAACGAGTGGAAGTGGTGATCTCCAAATTGGGAAATCTGAGATGCCTCATAGGGTGGAAGAAACTACTGCATCTCCTTGTGTATTCTGAAATGCGTGAGTCCTAGAACTACGCTAGGCGAAAACCGAATGGAGGGATATGCAAAGGGCAGCAATCCATGTTTCCTGCTAGATATGAATCATCTAATCCCGAGTAAAGTCGTTAAGCTACGCTATGCAATGGGTACTTAGATGAATTGAACTAGTGGTTGTTTGAAGCATCAGCGAGTTGACCGCAGTAGGTGACTATTATTTGTAACCATGTTATTCCTATGTGGTGGGAGTTAACATTGAGAACCTCTCGTGCGTGCCCTGTGTGAGTAAGTACACACCTGACATGGGAACTCGAACTAGATTCGTAGCGAGTCAAATCTAGTTTGTTGCGTTCAAGGGAGGTAAACCTTGAACGTGTGACTAGAAGGATCTGAGTAGCGATGAACTCGGTTGAGACATGTCCAATCATCGTCGGTCGTGGCTATAGCATACAGGTGGGGATCGTTATATGCGACTGGGTAGGTTACTTGAATGCATGGCCTCGGAGTGGGACCACCATGTTAGTACTACCAGATAGGTATAACGCCAAAGTATCGCTATCGCGCACGAGGAGCGTAAGCCATTCTTTCTGACAGATGTAGGACATGTTGATCTGGAACTCAAGGTAGGATGAGATTGGTATTTGTCAGACGTCGATCCAAATTCTCATAAGGTAGGTGGGATAAGAATCCATATGTTGCACTCGATATTTGGTGATTATGCGAGCAGGAAACAACGAGGTGGATTATATTCTAATGCTACGCTATGAGGAGACCTTGGGTGGTATTGATCGCGTGAGAATTTTAGATTCTACATCGTGGATGCTTCTGATTCCATTGGAGTTAGTGAACCTTTTGTGTAGTTTCCGAGATAGGAATGTGTGTGTGATCATCATATTTCGACCAGGGTATTGTGTGGCTATTCTTTAACATTGGTGGTCAGTGTAAGAATAGATGAAGTATATCTTGGGTTAGCTCGACGTGAGATGCTTTGAGGCGAGTATCTATAGATC